>NW_015169190.1:170602-256621 GCF_001447785.1 Gekko japonicus | reverse complement strand
GGAGTGGGGAATCAAACCCGGTTCTCCCAGATTAGAGTCCGCACACTTAACCACTACACCAAACCACTACACCCTACGCCAAACCACTACAGCCCCATAGCCAGGGATTTTTTTGGGAGAGGGCATCAGGGCCCCCGCAGCCAATTAAATCAATGTTAATTACATTAATTCAATTTGGGGCCAGCCCAGGAGGGAGGTGGACCAGGAGAAATGCTAGGGGACTGGCCCCTGTGGTCTCCCATCCAAATACTAACCAGGGCCGACCCTGCTTAGATTCTGAGATCTGATGAACTCGGCAGGCCTGGGCTATTCTAGGTCAGGGTGCATCTCCTATACACGAGTCAAAATGGTAACTTTCCAAGACAATAGAAGCATTTTAAGACAAGATGGAGATGGTCTCCTTGTTTAGCTCCCCTTACGGGCAATCAAATGCAAACTGTGAACGATCAATGGCCTTCCCTCCTTGCGATGAGACAATCGTCTTCCCACTTCGGTCTCAAGAGAGGATGTACGACAACCCCCGTCGCTCTTGTTACCAAGACAATTTCATTAGCTGTTGATTATGCAATCAAGGGAGTGCAGCAGGTTCCATTAAGGAATCCTTTAATGAAAGCTTTATCACACCACAGTATTGTTTTTGTATTCATTATGAGTCTTGTTCGGGTGGCGCGGGTGTGCAGTCTGCATAACGGGTGAGGATGTGCCGGTCTTAAGTAGACCTAACGAGAGGTCGTTTAAGGAGCAGCTTAAAGATAAGACCACCAATTAGATCAAATTTATACAAGAGGGAAAACCAGGGAGGAAGAGAGGAGAGGAAGCCAATTGGCTTTCTGTTACAGCGAAACTGTGACACCGAAGCAGACAGTTTTGCTTTTCTACACCATTAAACTGCACGGTGACAAAAGGAACTTGGAATTCTTCTCTTTCGAAACAGTGCTGGTTGTTAATGTTCCCAGTGATTATTTATACCTTTGCTTAAAATGGTATGTTTGCCTGCCTGCTCCATACTGTAATCACCTTTTGCACGGCTATCCATGATTATCAGCATCTTGGGTGGCCACTCTCAGAGACCAGACAGACCCTGGTCTTAATTCTTACATTGTGGTGGCTACTTTTACAAATGCTTGAATTCAACCATGGGGGTATCTTCCACATTACACCAAAGTCACTTCTGGCTTCTCAGTCGATGCAGTCTCATGAGACAGGAGCAACAAACTAGGCCTCCCAGAAGGTATACTTCAGCCATCACTTGCGTTTACTGAATCCATACATTATACTTTCAAGTAGATGTCTACAACATCTTTGTGTACTTCTACAAAAACAGAACGTCCTCATCCTCAACTGTTAAAACTTTGAGAAAGACTTTAATTCCCCACCACCACCACAGTCTACACGCATTTCACCTTCTGCCAAACTAACCGGACAAATTTTTTTTAAAAAAGATAGCTGGTACCCAAATGCCCTGCACCTGAGTGCTGATTCATACATTGTGGTCTATAAAGGTTGTGCCTGGGTTAGTCAGATACAAGTGGGAGACTCCACAAGGACTTCGGGGGGGAGGGCTCTCATTCCCATCCCCCATCATTTCCTCTTCCATTTCCTGAAAGCCCCCATAGCCTGTCCCCTGGAGAAAATGGCCGCTTCTGAGGGCAGGCGCTATGGCATCACATTCCTGATGAGTCCCCCCCAAAAAACCCGGTCCTCTTCAGGCTCTGCTCCCAAATCTCCAGGAATTTCCCTACCCAGAGCTGTCAATCATATGAGTCACAAAGATCGGTCTGACTCCAAAGGTCCCAACCTCCTTTTAAAAATGGTCTTCCTTACAGGCAGAACAAGTCTCACTGCAACTATGAAAGGGGAGATTCCACCACGGATGGCTGGTGCATTCAAACAAGTGAGCCCCTATTTGAATTTGAGGGATACCGCGAGATCCTCCCGAATGTATGACTCGCATTTGACAAGAGATAATACGAATAATGAGATAAGAACTGTGCAATATGGTTTGGAGAGTAAAGGTGTCATTCCGAGATCTATTTTTTTTTAAAAAAATGGTGCCCTCCCGCAGACCTCATTTTGCACTGATAAATTAAATTTTCCATCAATGTATCCAAGCTGGTTCTGTTTCCCCAAGGGTATTCTAATTAATTCGTTTCAACTGTAGCTTTTAAAAAATGGAAGCTTCCTGACTGTACATATTAATGGATACTTTAAAATCCGTCGGCGGTATTCTTTTTACATTCTGTCGGAGCGTTATAAGATCCAAGCATTACCTCTGAAAACAACATTCCCAGAAGGCATTAAGGCTTTAAAAAAAAAACCCGTTTCTGGGTTTTTTTGTTTTTGTTTATTTGGTGTTTGAATAACGTCCCGCATCCAAGCCCTCTCAGCAAATGTTACAAAACTAATTTGAGCTTTAGTAAATGAAGGGGAACTGAAATCTCAAGTATTTTAAACACACTTTAGCAAAGCACATATAAAACAAGTAAACAAGTTAAAATGAACTGATTCTTTTTTTAATGCTGTTGCTTTATTTTAGAATCGGATCAAATTTTCGTGAAAATAAATGTCCACTGGGACTTTCTATCTCCACTTAACTGTGGCTTGGGTCTTATAGTGATTGCTATACAAGGCAATGCCTGCCCTTCCATGATGTGTGCGGACAATTAGGGAAACATCTGTCAAGGGCCCAGTTCTTACCAAGGGCCACTACATGTTATGTTGTTTCTGGGTCCACTCAGTTCCTGTCAAACCAGATACGTGCTGGGAGTTCCATGCTGAAATGTAGTTCTCAAGCGCATGGGGCACCCACTTTGAATTGTGATTCTGGCACAACGGTGGCCCTGGAGAGCAGCCAACTTGCCCCACTGTGGAAACTCATATGTCAGTATGCATGTTTTCCCAGTGGGACAAATAATGGCTCCCTAGGACCATTTCAACTCAGAAACATCCGAATGCACACCCCTAGGTTTAAGCTCTTTCTCCCCACAGTCTTGATCCAAATTGGGCCCCTGCACACCTGAGAATTAAACTTCAGAAATCACTGGGAGCTCCAAACATTCTGGTTTGACAGGACTCGGGGCAGGCCCAGAAACAGGGTAATGTGTGATCAGGCCCTAAGGCCTGGGTGATATCACATGACACTTGTGCCTGGGTGGTATCACATGAAAGAACCGTCCCTTATGAGAAATGACTAGTTCAAATAAAATACTACTATGTTAGGGCACAGGCTTGGCTCAAACCCTACTCCCTGACGTGCCTATTAGCTATGCAAAGTTTGGGTTTGGAGGAACATCCTAGGATGAGGGTCTCCACCTGATGTTATTGACTGGGTAGGCAGAATCGGAGACAGGCGGGGAAAGAGCCAGGAATGTTGGGTGCAGAAGCAGCTTGGTTTTTACCCTAAAAACAAATAGTTCAGACTGAGGGAACATGCTAAAACTTGAAGTTGCAAAGTCTGGTAAAATTTCACTGGTCTTTGGGTCACCCAAAAACTGCTAAGTCAACACATTACAGTACCTCTTTCCAGCCAGCTGCCTTGGTGGTGTTCATGTACAAAAGATAAGGAACAGCCCCCTCTCTTCTCATATAGATATGCCTACATGGTTCTGCTATTGTGTATTTGTTGCTGATCCCTGCTGCACTGATATTGTGCAGTCCCTGGGAGCACAAGTCTCTTTCAATCACGTGATCACCATACTCTCTGTCTTATTGTTTCACACGATCGAGACTTATGCTACTAAGGAACTCACCATATCAATGCAGCAGGGATCAGCAACAAATACACAATATCAGAACCATACAGGCGTACTGTAAAATGATAAAAAGCAGTAATCTATGGAGGTATCTTCTCTCCGGCTTGCTCCGCCACCCTTCTGTGGTTGCTTTTTCTCTTCTACCTCTCTGGTTGTTGCTTCCTCTCCCATCTCCTTTGGTGTAGTGGTTAAGTGCGCGGAGAACCGGGTTTGATTCCCCACTCCTCCACTTGCACCTGGCTGGATGACCCTGGGCAAGCCATAGTTCTGTCAGAGGTGTTCTTGAAAAAGAGCAGTTTCTGTCAGAGCTCTCTCAGCCCCACCTACCTCACAGGGTGTCTGTTGTGGGGAGGGGTAGGGAAAGGAGTTTGTAAGCTGCTCTGAAACTCTGAGTGAAGGGCAGGGTATAAATCCAATCTCTTCTTCTTCGTCTTCTTTAAAAGTCTTTCTCCCCAATCAAGTCAAACTGACTTCTGGCAACCCCTAGAGGGGCTTGAAGGAAAAGCGAGATTCAGAGGTCGCTTGCCATCACCTGCCTCTGCATCACAACCCTGGTATTCCTTGGAGGTCACTCTTCCAAATACTAGCCAGGGCCGGCCCTGCTTAGCTTCTGAGATCTGATGGCATCGGGCTTGCCTGGGCTATTCAGGCCAGGGCACTTTCTCTCCAGTCTTCTTGTCTCTGCTTTTTATCCCCAGACGGTTGCTGTTTCTCCTTTTGGTTCAGCCCACCCTTCTTTCAAAATGCCTTGTTCGTGGCGTTGCTAGGTATACTCGATAATGCTGACGATAATCACATGAGATCTCAGTCAGCCTTTTTTTAAAAAGTTGCAATGTGTGTGTGTGTGTGTGTGTGCTTTTCTTCAATTCAAACCCCCCCCCCCATTTTTTCTTGCTTTAGTTTTGGGATTTTTCTGCAAACCAGTTCCCCCAGGTTTGTAGAAACATCTGTGTTTTCCAAACCCTGCCCCACTGTGTACATTTTTAGATCCTAACTCTGTGGCCAAATGCGGGATTAGATATACGACGTTCCCTCCTCAAGATGGATTTTCCACATCTCGTACGTAATGGTTACTCCCCTTGGAGAACAGATATTAAACTCTGCTCAGAATACCCCAAACTCCGTTCTCATTAATTATCCCTCCTCACTCGCCTGTTAATTCAGTGATCTGTTTCCTCACTCAGACTCTGTTAAGCAAAGGGTTCGTGCCTTTACAGTATGAAAATGAAAGACGGGCTTTGGCAAAGGGAAGCCAAACAACTGAATTGATCCCAGTGGAATACTCAGGCCTGCACACTGACCTCATTTTGGGGCAATCTGTGGTCCGGATGTTCCACTGGTGGGAAGAAAACCCCTGCAAGTTAGACTGTTTTAAAATCAGCAAGGCCATCAGAAATACAGTAACATGACTATGCTCTTACTCTCTCCAACATATACTTCAATAGACAACAACATTCTCTCTTGTCCCTTCACACTGCTCGGCTTTTCCTTATGAAAATGTAGTTTTGTTACTTCTTTCTTCTCCCAAGAGTCTGACAACCCCCCCCCCCCTCGATGTCGCTGGATTCCAAGTGTTCCAGACACTCAGTCACCTTGGAGCTTCTTCCCTCAGGGCAGCAGGGGCCTCAGACACCTGAGCGGGGGAGGGGGGTTACGCCACCACTCCCTACCAACCCGCTCCTTCTGGAGGGCTTGCCTTCAGTCTCTCTGGGCGCAGCTCCGCCTTCTCCAGGTCATCCTCCCTGGCCCCTGTTGCTGCCCTGCTTTTATCCCCTCCCCACTTCCCCCAGCATTCCCCGCCCCTCCCTTGATTCCCTTGTGGCCCCGCCCCTTATTTAGCTGGAGACGCCGGGCCTTGGGAGAGGCCACGTCCCCAGCTGCCTCTTCCGAGTCAGGGTGGGGCTTTGGAGGGTGGCCACGCTCGGGCTGTTTCTCCCCACGCTGGAGCAGCCTTGCTCATCCCGCCACTGGCAGCCCCGGGGGAGCACGGGAGGGGCTGCTGTGGTGTTGCTTCTGCACAGCCAGCTCCTCTTGGCCTCTTTTCTCTGGCCCTTCCAGGGTCCCGGGTAAGTGGCGAAAGGCATGGGGAGGGGCCTTTGGGTGACGATGGGAGGCCCAATGGCAGTGGGGGGGGCAGAGGGTGACCTGTCGGTGGGACACTTCTGATATTGGTGCATTCACGGCACAGGCTGTAAATCGAGGGGATACCAGTAGATAGGTTATGTATGCACAAGTCTTCACCAGATGTAGACTCTTTCATTTGAAAGTCCTTAAATCAGTTATTTAATAGATGGTTCCTAGGTTGCTAAGAGATACGCCTTGAGTATCGGTCATATAATGTTGTTTTACCTTCATACTGGTGGCAATTTTTTAAAGCTGTTTGCTGCTATGCTCCCACATGCCCCGGTTCCTCCCTCCTCCTGCTTGAATGGAAGAAAATTGGCCTTTGTTCCTGATCAGAGTTGGAGTGCAACTTGTGATGTCAGAACGCAGCTCTGGTCAGAAGGGATCGGAACACAACATCACATTCAGCTATGGTACATGGATGCACGCCTTCATGACAAAATTCTTTCAGGAACTGAGCTGTACATAGTAGCACTTATCACAGAGATATCTACTGCCTCTCCCAAACATATTATTATTATTATTAATAATAATAATAATAATATTAATATTATTAATATTATTAATGTTATCAATATTATTATTTCACCCTATCCCTGCTAAGCAGGGCCAGTTTGGTGTAGTGGTTAAGTGCGTGGACTGTAATCTGGGAGAACCGGGTTTGATTCCCCACTCCTCCACTTGCACCTGGCTGGATGACCTTGGGCAAGCCGTAGTTCTGATAAGAGCTGTTCTTGAAAAAGAGCAGTTTCTGTCAAGAGCTCTCTCAGCCCCACCTACCTCACAGGGTGTCTGTTGTGGGGAAGGGAAGGGAAAGGAGTTTGTAAGCCACTCTGAGACACCCTTGGATAGTGAAGGGCTGTGGGTAAGATGGGTAAGATGCTTTACTCATTCTGTGATTGTTAACATGCCAATAAAGGTTTATGTATGTATGTATGTAGGAGCTGAACTGCAGGCTGTGGAAGGTCAGTAGTTCAGCAGTTCGAGACCCGGGTGTCGCATGATGGAGTGAGCTCCTGTCTCTAGTTCCAGCTCCTGCCAACCTAGCAGTTCGAAAGCAAGAAACTGCAAGTAGATAAATAGGTACCACTTCGGTGGGAAGGTAACAGCATTCCGTGTGCCTAGGTGTTTAGTCATGCTGGCCACATGACCACGGAAACATCTTCGGACAGTGCTGGCTCTTCGGCTTTGAAACAGAGATGAGCACCACAACCCTAGAGTCTGATTCGACTGGCTTTCGAGCAAGGGAACCTTTACCTTTACTTTATTCATATCAGAGTGGGAAGCTGAGTGCGGCCATCTCAGGCCCAGAACTCCTAGCTCTCAAAAGACAATGCTTTTGTCACAACCGGACTCCCCCTCCCTCCCTCCAGTCAGAAAATTAAACGTTAATTGCGTGAGAATAATAATTGGACTTAATGGGCATGGAGGATTTTACTTTCAAGCCCAATATGGTTTTACTTCTCCAAAAGCTGATTGCAAATGAATTAACTCCCTTGAAGACGGAACCACTTTGAACGTGCACTGTAGCAAATCCATGCCTGACGGTGCTTCAAGATTGCTGACACACTCCATGACACAGATGTTTGGAAATTTTAATTCATCGGCAGCAAATGAGAGTTGGAGCTGGCTGCACCACCACCCTACCTAAATGAGACCTGGAGCCAAATCCTGCATCTGTTTGCTTGGAACCAAGTCCCACTGCCTTCAGTGGGACTTGAGTAGCTCCGCATATTACTGCAGGAAACACCTGTGTTAATTCCAAGATTTCATTCATCGAAAGTGTGGCATTACACACACATAAAAACCTGCCTTGTGGATCCATTTTAAAATGGAAGGGGTGGATATATATTCCCCAACGAAATAAACACCAAAGAAACATACCTTTAAACATTGCATAGGAAACGTGATTGGGTCAGAGTTCCCAGACATGGCTGTATACGTGTTTATGATGTCTACACATTCAGTGCTTGCTAAAGTGGAGGATAGGTCTGTCAGGGGCTGCTAGCTATGGTAACTAAAGGGAACCTCCACATCCAGAGGCAACTAACCTCTGAATATTAGTTCTGGGAGGCAACATCAGGAGAAGGCCTCGGCCTCTGTGCCCTGTTGTTGGACTTCCAGAGGAATTGGCTGGCCACTGTGTGAGACAGGATACTGGAGTAGATAGACCACTGGTCTGATTCAGCAAGGCTTTTCTTATGATTGCCTCGGCCTCTATTCCCTGTTGTTGGCCCTCCAGAGGAACTGGTTGGCCACTGTGTGTGAGACAGGATGCCGGACTAGATGGACCATTGGTCTGATCTAGCACGGCTCTTCTTATGTTCTTATGAAGGCCTCGGCCTCCATGCCCTGTTGTTGGCCCCTCCAGAGGAACTGGTTGGCTACTGCGTGAGACAGGATGCCAGACTAGATGGACCACTGGTCTGATCTAGCACGGCTCTTCTTATGTTCTTATGAAGGCCTCGGCCTCTATGCCCTGTTGTTGGCCCTCCAGAGGAACTGGTTGGCCTCCGTGTGAGACAGGATGCTGGACTAGAAGGACCACTGGTCTGATCCAGCCAGGCTCTTCTTGTGCTCTTATGAAGGCCTCAGCCTCTATGCCCTGTTGCTGGACCTCCAGAGGAACAGGTTGGCCATTGTGTGAGACAGGATGCTGGACTAGATGGACCACTGGTCTGATCCAGCCTTAAGAGGTAACCCTAGTTCTTCCTGTATTAACTATAATATGCAGAGCTGGCCTTTCTTCCAAATAGGACTGCATTTTCTTGGTATCTACTTCTGTAGTGGAAGGCACTGAATTTTCTCCTGCTTCATTTAGCACATAATTGATGTCATGAACTACACAATATTTTTTTCCATTTGGAGATGCTCAGGAGAAAGGAAGGCACACATATATAAACAGATATCACCACACACCCCTCCACCCTCTGCAGGAGAAGACTCTCCCCCTATTGCTTCCTCAAATGCTAGCCTATGGCCCCAGTCCTGCTCCTCACCGGGGGCCGTCCGGCGCGGGGGAGGGGGGGGGGAAGCCACGGAAGGGAGAGCGAGGCAGCCGGCTGTGCATGAGCAGTTCGGCCGGGAGCCTCGAATGCTCCTGAAGACGGGCGCGCCAGCGATCCCACGGCCATGCTTGCTGCGGCGTTTCAGGTTGGTCCTACTATTTCCTAGGTGTTTTTTTAATGCGCGTTTTCGGCCTGAAGGGACGGATCAGGGACGGGTGCGCACCACTTCCCAGATGTTGTGGTGTAATCGCACCCATTTGCTGCGCCCCCGATCCGTCCCTCTTGCGGACCAAAACCTCCCGTGTGACCAGGGCCCATGATGCACTGGGATTAGGAGAGGTTAAAATGTTATAAAAGTCTTCACCAAAGCATTCTGTTCTGTGGAGGGAAAATGTGCATCAAACTAAACACCTCCGCTTTACAGGTAACATATAAATTGCAGGAAAGTGACTGTAAAGCCAACGTTCCTGCATGGGCATCAGATGATACAGAAACTGGAGACAAGCGTGTTTCATAGCAAATTCCTCTCTTTCACACATGCACAACCAGTGTGGGAGAGAAGCTTAAAACTCCTTTAAGTAGCACGTGAAGTTTTGGTATTCAGTTCAATGTTTGGTATCCCTAGTTCAGAAATGGATCTTAAGTATTAGGAAAGCATTGAGACTTCGGGGAATTGCTTCCTGTTAATAGCAGACAGTCAGGGGTTATATGGACTTAGGAGAAAACGGCACGGGTTCAAGACTAGCCAACGATTTTGTTGATGATTGAGCAGGGATTCACACCTGCCACTCTCAATGTTCTATCTACCACACCATGCTTACTTTACAGAGGAACAGTGCCTGCAAGCTTGCAAGAACAGGTGCTGTGCCTCCCAGGCTTATACAACATGTGATCTACAAAGCCAAACTTGGCCCACCAGTCAGATATGGTAGCCAGGATTTCAATAAACCCCTTTACGTTTCTGACCTGGAAAACGAGAAGCATCTGACAGACAGACCACAGTACATAGCAGGAAGGTTGGGTCTAGCCTGGTGTGTCACAGTCGGCCTGCTTTCCATTTTACCATTCAGCACAACCCTAAGACGAGTCTTCAGCTAAGGGGGAGACAATAAATCCATCACGGGCGGAACTGCTTGCTAGCTGTTTGTTAAAAGGGTCCACACAGTGTACAGTATCATTATTATCTTTGTTTATAGCACACTCTAAAGGGTCCACACAGTGTACAGTATCATTATTATCTTTGTTTATAGCACACTCTGGATCTCCTCTGCATTCAAAATGAGTGTTTTCAATGAGATTTTCGATCAAGGAATTGAAAGGATGCTTTTAATTAAATAAAACAAGGCAGTTATAAACAGCCCCCCCCCCCCCCACAGCAATCAGGAAGAATGAATGTTGCCCATTCTCTCTGCCCGATGCACAATGCTGCAGTCCGGTCTATGCTGATACATCAATCACAAGGTGTTATAGACTGCGATAGAAGAACACAGTGCCAAGTATCAAATATAGCAAATTAAAAAGACCTATACAGTTTTCTTTCACTTCCCCGTTTCCTTTAGCTGTTTCGGATGGTAAGGGGCAGGGGGGGAATCCCTATAACCGAAGCTCAGAACAAAAAGTAGGTTTTGTGGATCTGCACTGTGAAGCACCAGATGACGGATGGCTCAGAGTGCCTTACCTGATGCAATTTCCCCAAAGAGGGGACTGCTTTTCTACTCTCAGCTGTGGATCAAACCCACCAGTGTAGATCGTTAGAGGAGAGCAGGGCACCAGCTCAAACAATGGGCCAATGCATTTCACCCAGGACTCCGGTCTGGTTTCTCAGTCTGAGCAGCAAACACCCAGGTATTATCAGTCTGCCCTTACCTACTTCTCTGCTTACCTTCTTTCCTCCCTTTCAGCTCCCCCCTGCTCATTTACCGGCTCCCCCTACAAGCTCTCAATGCATACCAAGTCCATTTATCTGCCTTGCCTCGCCTCCTTTGGACCTCCACTCTCCGCAGGGATCTTACCTGTAATATGGTAGCTAACTTGACGGTTGACATCGGATGTGTCCTCATCCCACGTGCTGAGAACAGCAACGACTTCACCCGGTGAGTCACTCTCTTTCACAGATCCACGGTATACCTCGTGCTCAAATACAGGAGCGTTGTCGTTGATGTCCGTCACGGTGACAGAGATCAAGGTGGTCGATGAGAGGGACAGGGCTTCTCCCAGGTCTGAAGCCACCACTGTGAAGGTGAAAGTTGGGTTCTTCTCATGGTCCAGGTCTTTCAGTGTGCTGATCCAGCCGCTGTTGCTATCGATAGTGAATGTCTCAGTGATTCTGTCAGCCTCTGATTCTGCTAAGAGAGAATATGTCACTTGACCATTTGCCCCCCAGTCCGCATCGACTGCTTTGACCTGGAGAAGCTTCGTCCCTACTGGCATCCCTTCCATTATGATGGCCTCGTAGCTGGCTGTGTCAAACACAGGCTTGTTGTCATTGATGTCCAAAATTTTAATGTCCACATCCACGGTTAACACTACGTCCACTTTACCCAGCTGTATAGTTGCTGCAACTTTGAAGTGGAAGACAGGAGTTGCTTCATGATCAAGTCTCTTGTCTAGTTTTATGACACCCGTATCTCGCTCTATAAGGAAAACACCGTCCTTATTGTTTTCCGTCAGTTCACCATTCACTGTACTATAGGTGGCACCTTCATTAGGCAAAACATGCAGAACATCAATAGTACTGCCTATCAGTGTGTCTTCTGACACTGTGAAGGAATATTGCGGCTGGGAAAACGAAGGCAAGATAGTTTCGGGAGGTAACACATGGATGTACACAGGGATAAGGGAATGCCTTACAGGAATGCCCCCATCAACAGCTTTGACAAAGAAGGAGAGCACTGTGTTTTTTAGCTGGTTAAAATTCCCCTTGGTGACCATCCACCCGTTGTCTGGATCAATTTCCAGCAGATCTGCGACGGAAACTGAGGCTTCACTGTATAATGAATAGGCAATCCGTGCATTTGCACCATCATCTAAGTCGACCGCTTGCACTTGAGTGACCAGGTGACCTCGCCCAACGTCTGCTTTGACACTTGCCCTGTATTCCACTGTCATAAACTGGGGGGCATTGTCGTTCTCATCCACCACAATGACATGCACAGTACAGAAGGTCACTCTCCCACCACCATCGAGGACTCTCAACGATATGGTGATATCGCCTTCTAAAGGGATCTCCCGATCAAGTTTCTCAGTGGTGATAATCTGTCCGTTGTTATCAATTAAAAAGCGATCCTTGGCAAAATCATTCATAATTGAGTAGCTTATTTGCCCATATATGCCTGAATCTCCATCAGTTGCTTTTACGTGGATTACTTTGGTTCCAGGGGGTGCATTTTCTCGAACCTCTGCCACATAAATACTCTGCGTGAAGACAGGACTGTATAAATTAGCTCCGAGAATGTAGATATGAACCTGGGCTGTGCTTGTGAACAAACCATCAGAGACGGAGACATTCAAACTGTACATAGTTTCCATTCTCTGCTTCCGATGGTTAGAGAGGGTGATCACTCCACTCTTACTGTCCATTACAAAACTTGTACGGTCATTTCCAGACAAGATACTGTACTCCAATCGGTCAAAATCAGAGCTGTCTGCGTCAGAGGCTTGGACGCAAGTCACAAAATGACCCCGCGGAGCTAGCTCACTGACATATGATTCATATATCAACTGGTTGAAAACTGGAGGGTTGTCATTCATGTCAGTCACAAAAATGCTGACTAAAACTTCACTGCTCAGGGGTGGGAATCCATTATCCGTTGCCCTGACTTTCAAACTGCATTGCTGCATCACTTCGTGGTCCAGTAAGCGGGCTGTTAGGATCAGCCCACTTGTGCCATCTATGTGAAAATAATCTGTGCTGTTGAAAGTGTCCTGAACTATTTGATATTGAATGATTTTGTTATTCTCAGAATCTGCATCCGTGGCAACAACATGCAGGACGGGAGTGCCGATCAAAGAAGCTTCCGTCAAGGTGGCATTATATGCAAAGTGGTCAAAGATGGGAGCGTTGTCATTGACATCATTAATAATTAAGTCCACTGTGACCTCAGCTCGGGCACCAGTGAGGGCATCGCTGGCTCTCACCGTGAGCTTGAAAATAGGGTTGACTTCATAATCTAATGGGCTAATGACGCTGAGGACTCCGGTATCAAAATCAATGTTGAACTGATTATAGGGATCTCCGTCGACAATGATATAAATGATCCCTTGGCCTTCTGGGCTGGTGGCATTGATGCTTAGGACTGGGGTATGCATTTCTATGTCTTCATTTACAGAGGCTGTATAGAAGGGCTTGTCAAAAACAGGCATCGCTTTGTTAACTATTGTAATAGGCAATTCTACAGAAGCAGACAGTGATGGATTGCCTCCATCTTTAGCAATGACGATAATTAAATACTCTATGTTAGATAAGTCAGAGTTAAAGGCTGCTTTTAAGGTGACACTGCCAGTACGCCTGTCGATTTCAAAGTGCCCATAGTCCTCCTTCAGCAGGTAAGATACATCACCGTTTGCACCCTTATCTTTATCAATGGCCGTCACTCGGTATATCAGGGTCCCTGGATCAGCCTCAACTTGTACGGCAGCATAATATGGAAGCCCTATAAACACAGGGGCATTGTCATTGATGTCTTCAATGTGAACTCTGACAACCACCCTGGCAACCCGTAGGTGGTCCAGTTCACGGCTAGCCTCTACTACCAGCTCATATAATTCCTGTTCTTCTCTGTCAAATGGGATGCCGGTAGTTTGAATGACACCCAAGGTGGGTTTGATCTTGAATTTGTTCCCTGGGTTTAATATGCTATACTTCAAGGGCTCATTAAGGCGGTTTCCAACAGCATTGACCACTGCTACTTGTGTGATATTGGTGCTGTTTTCTGAGATGGATGTGGAATAAAGGCTTTGGGTAAAGTGGAGTCCACTGTCCATGGCTTCTTTGACCATTATGGTCACTACAGTAGTACTGTAGAACTTCCCATCAGACACTTTTGCTATGAGCATATAATGGTCTTTGGAAAGGCTATTGTTTTTTATAGTCAGTACCCCGGAAGTAGAATCAATTACAAAGTGTTCCATGTTACCTTCAATCAGGCTATAAGTCATTTCAGGAGGGACTTCTGAATCTGGGTCGGCAGCCTTGACTTTGAGAACCTCAACCCCAATGTAAGTTGGTAGAAGTAAGACGGTCTCAAACATAGCCTGACTGAAAACTGGAGGGTTATCATTGACATCTGTTACATCAATAGTAACCTCAACTGGACTTTCAGCAGTGAGCTGTGGGCTGCCACTGTCTCGAACGTGAACGTGAAAATGGAAATGAGCGATAGTTTCATGATCTAAGTCAGCAATGGTCCTAATGGCACCTGTGCTGGAGTCTACCGTGAAATACTTCTTAGCAGTGGACTCAACAATCTGGTAAACAAGCAAGGCATTCTGATTGCTGTCAGCATCTGTGGCTCGTATCACAAGGGGATTATTTCCTAAACTCCGGACGATGCTGTTTACTGGAGCAGCTTCACTGATGGTGCCCATATACTGCGAGGAGAGAAAGACAGGAGGGTTGTCATTTTCATCGACAACCTGGATGTTCACAGTGACATTTGATGCCATTCCCGCCATGTTCATGGCTTGCACGGTGAGCTGGTAAGAAGACATGCGCTCATAATCAAGTGGCTTTTGAGTAGTGATGACTCCCGAGTAAGGGTTTATCACAAAGGCTCCATCGATGTTACCGTCCTTGACCTCATAAACTAGTGTGGACTGGCTGATTGCAGAGACCATGATGACTGAAGTTCCATAGTCAACATTTTCATTCACTTCAGCTTGCCATTCCTTGTGCATGAATTTGGGGTGAGAGTTGTCTGACATGGTTACAGATATGCGGACTATTGCTGTGGCTGACAGCGGTGGGGAACCCTGGTCAGTCACTTTGACTGATAGAACAAATTGGCCCATCGTGGTCAGATCTGGTTCCTTCAGCACTGTGATGATGCCAAGAACTGGTTCAATCTTGAACGTATTTCCAGTGTTCCCTGAAACAGCAAAACAGGAAGGCATGTTAAAGGTGAAATTTAAAAATGCAGTCAAACTATAATACGGGGGTCTGTAGACTGGTCCAGGGACACATGATGCACGACTTGTGATCCGCTAAGTTGGAGACAGATCACCAGACTTACATTGTGGACCTCAAGGTAAATGTCAACCTAACCACCCATTTTGCAGTCCTTAGGGAGGCAGCAAAACCAGGAACTTCAAGACGCATTTGGTGGACCACAATATATGAGAAGGCTTGGCGGACCACAGCTAACTAGAACTTGACCCACATAGTGCCTGGAAAGGAAATTGTCTAGTATCCCCATACAAGTTGCTTAGAATTCCCTGCAGAATGGGTGGGATATCTGCAGAAACAAATAACTATAGAGTTGAAAATAATCTTTTAAGATCCATTCACAGGCAGTAAATTAATCCACATAAATATATGGCACAAGTTATATGATTCAACTTTTTAAAAACCAAATGGCTACATGGAAACTGTTAAAAAGTTCTATTAGTGACAGATGTCATGAGTCAGTTTCAAAATGCATTCAATAGCCATGGCTTTCCCTGAAGAACCATGGAAATTGAAGCTTAAAGAAAGTTCTGAGAATTGTGTTACATGCCCCAACTCTGCTCACAGAGCTACAACTCCCAGTGTTCCTCGGAGACGAGTCACAACGGTTTCAGTTTCATAGGGCAGGCACAAAGCAAAACCATAAAGCAATTCTTGCGCAGTAGACTTGGTATTGTGCCATCAACTTCAAACAGGGGATCACTCCCCAGCGCATATGTAGAAGACAATGGCTAAACTCTGGAGCTTGCTTGTCAAAGAACTATGTAGCTAAGGCTGTGATGCTGCACAGCTTTATTACAAAGGGTATTCTGCAGACAGCAACGAGATTTAAATCCAAGTTAACCAATTTAGGATTATGGAATATGGACAAAATAGCCATGAGAAACTAGCCACTAAATGATTCAGTACACGATCAAACCACGAGGATGATTATGAATCATTTCAAAATACTGATTCAATGCCTCAACTGGACAGTATGTGAAGTATGAATGTGGGAGTTTAAAAAAAAACTTATACACACACAATAGGGGT
This sequence comes from Gekko japonicus, assembly GCF_001447785.1. Lineage (NCBI taxonomy): Eukaryota > Metazoa > Chordata > Lepidosauria > Squamata > Gekkonidae > Gekko > Gekko japonicus. The sequence goes on along the minus strand of NW_015169190.1, from coordinate 240,542 downwards.
AATAGAGAGAGAGAGAACAGAAACTCGTGGCAGCAATATTTGTTTTTTGATCTGAATAGATAGGGACAAATCAAGTTGAATCAGTATTTGGAGAGGACACAAATAGTCTTGTATGGTTGGCTACATGAAGAACAAAATAATTAGGATTTATTGATTGGCTTTTCCCATCAAAAGCATACAATGAAGATGGGATTACAGTTACAAGGAACACAGAGCTGCCACTGAAAACAGCAGCATTATGTTGAATTCTCCACCTCCATAAAGGGCGGTAAAACTTATCCCACATCCTGCCATCATCACACAGTGTGTTCCTCTGTCCTCACTGCATAACGTTGTCTGCTGCCTGGTGATGAGGTCAGTGTGACTGTGTAACTGTTACAGAGGAAAAGAGGCGAGAACTCAACACAGGGTTGCCATTTTCAGTAGCAGGCCTGTGTTGCTTATGATGTGTAGCTCTGGATTCCATGCTCCTTCACATTAAGGGCTGAGTTCCTGGATGACAGAGAACCAGGGGTCGTTTCATAGAAAAAGAGCTAGGGGAACTTATGAGCATAACTCATTAGCATATGCCACACCCCCTGACATCACCGGAAGTGTAAAAAAAATCTGGACACACACGACTAAAACAGATAAACAAATATAAGGTCAACAGTCGTGTTAGTCTGACCCGCAATCAACAGTCATACGACTTATAAGAATTGCTGTACATGTATTGTGCTCTGAAGCATTACAATATGATACACAACTTAATAGAATATAAACCAAGGTACAGCAATTCTTATAAGTCGTATGACTGTTGATTGCGGGTCAGACTAACACGATTGTTGACCTTATATTTGTTTATCACCGGAAGTGTGTCATAAGGCCACGCCCCCTGCCATCACCGGAAGTGTGTCATAAGGCCACACCCACCACTCAGTTAGTCTTAGTCTTAAAGGTTAGTCTTAAAGGTGCTATTTGTTAGTCTTAAAGGTGCTATTTGAACTCTTGGACTATTTTGCAGCAACAGACTAACACAGCTACCTCGGGGAAGCTCCTGGATGGGGCTGGGAGTCCTTGCGGAGGCCACGTGGAGTGGCCTCGGCCTGGCAGAGGGGGAGGACGCCAACTTACCCTCCTGCTTCTTCCTCCTTCTGCAACAGAATGAGGCTGGAAGCAGGGGGCGGCCGGAAGAAGGGGCGGGGCTTCGTCGTGTGCCCCGCCCCCTGCACCTCACCTGGGGGAACTGCGATCCCCCGCGATCCCCCCTGAATTGACCTCTGCAGAGAACTGTTTCACACCTGGACCATGTTGGAAACACCTTACATGTGAGTCAACATTGCCTCTCGATCACCAGTGAGGTATTTTTTGAAATGGAACATCTGTGTGTTGGCCATGTGCTCATCACAGATGGGCCCTTTTCCCCAAATCGGATATTATTAAAGCATGAGATGATTGGTTTCTGTTTTTCAGTGCTGTGGATGCTCTAGCTGAATTTCCTGCAAAGTAAGGAACCTTGTATATAAGCTGAATCCATCGGTTAAAATTAACATCCTGGCTGCACATTCTTTCAGGGGTCACAGGAACTACAGCCTGTGAAAGCTGTATTATGCTGCAACTAGAGGCACTGGTGTGGATAATGGAACAGGGGGCATTTGCAGCTTTATCTGAAACAGAAGCTTGAAGCCTCAAATTGCAGGCAGAGAGATGGATGGAAAAGAAACCAGAGGCGGTCATGAGGAGATAAAAGTCTCATTAACGGGTTTCAAGCTTTTGTAGAATCAGTCTGGACAGAAGCCTCATGCTGTTCCACTTCCTGGTCATGGCCCCATCTCACCTCCTTCGTTATTGGAGCTGTAATACTTCCTCCCCTAATGTTGAATTTATGCTACTGCAGCAGAACCTCCTGCCACCATAGGGCTGGACTGCATATCTGGGGGCAGATCCAAAAGGGCAAAAGTGAAAGAGATAGGTTTTCACTGGAAAATTAGCTGGCAAGAAGGGGATGCTTAACCCTTTCCCCGTGTGCCACTTTTCACCTGTGGTCCCCTCCCCCAAGTTGCACTTTCCTCCATCTGGGGGTTCCATTTTAAAAGAGACTGGAGACTAAGAACCGCAGGTGAGAAGAGGCAGGCAGGGAATATTTAAAGCACTCCACTCTTGACTAGGGTTGCCAGACCCCCTGCTGGAGGCAAGGGAACCCCCACTTCTGGGGGGGTGCTTCCCTGCCTGGCCAACTGGCCAGTGGGGGGACATCCCACCCCCAACTGGCCCAAAAGGAGACGTGATGATGTCACACGGAAGTGATGTCATCATATTGTCGATGTCGTGTATGGTAAAACAGTCTACAAACCATAGAGTTTTGGCCAAAACCCAAAGCATCACCTCACCAATGGCAGCATTGTGATGACATCACTTCTGGGGGATGTCACTACGCTGTGCACGCAAAGGACGCATGGCAGAGGATCCCGGGAAGGAGCCTGGATTCCCCCTGCCGGCTGCCAGTTACAACCTGGCAACCCTACTCTTGACCTCTGTACTGCAGCTGTACTGCAGAAACCCAGATTCCTAGATATGGTTTGCTGCCATGCATCTGATTCAACACAGCCATTTTGCTAATTACCTCATCTCTGACTAGCAGCACCTGTCCAGGGTCTCAAGCAGAGATCTTTCACATCACCTAGTACATGATCCTTTTCATTTATAAACAGCTTTAAAGGGGGGTTAGATAGATTCATGGAGGGTGAATCTGTCAATGGCTACTAGCCATGGAGACTGAGGGGAACCTCCACGTTCAGAGAGACTTATCCTCTGAATCACAGAACCAGGAGGCAACATCAGGGGAAGGCCTCGGCCTCAACACCCTGTTGTTGGCCCTCCAGAGGAACTGGTTGGCCCCTGTGTGAGACAGGATGCTGGACTAGATGGACCATTGGTATGATCCTGCAGGGCCCCTCTTCTTCTGAAGGCCTCAGCCTCTATGCCCTGCTGTTGTTCATCCAGAGGAACTTCCTGGCCACTGTGTGAGACAGGATGCTGGATTAGATGGACCATTGGTCTGATCCAGCAGGACTCTGCTTATGTTTTTAACTGGGGATGCCTGGGACCTTCTGTATGCAAAGCAGATGCCCTATCTTGTTAGCCGCCTTGAGCAAGCGTGTCCGGCAAGGCGGGATACAAATAGAAACAATAAATAAATAAATAAATATCACTGGCCCATGGCATCTCCCTTTGTCAGCACCCTGATACATTATTGAATTGGGAGCACATGGATTATGCACAAACAAAAACAAGCCTGCAATTCTAACAAGTAGCAGCATGTACGTATGAGAAACCTGTGACTGTACTGGAAAACTGAGGGGTGAAACGGAAATCTAGTAAGATGCAGCAGGAGGATGAGAGGATGTATACTTTTTCATTCAAAGAGTAAATTAATTGCTGCAGGATATAGAGATGGCCACTACTTTAGCTGGCTTTTAGATGGGACCAGACAGACTTATGGAGAATAGCTATATCCACGGCAATGTCTCAAAGGAACCTCAATGTTCAAAGACAGTACACTCTGGACATCAGTGCATGAAGGACAGAACGTGGGAAGGTTTTGACCATTGTGCCAAGCTCGTAGGCCTGCTGGGATCATCTGGTTGGCCACTGTGTGAAACAAGATGCTCCAGTGGCCTGATCCAGAAGACCTCTTCTTATGTTCTACCCTGAACACAGCCTCAGACATGAGTATGTGGCCTCAGACATGAGTACCCCTCTCCCCATATGTGCCCTGGAGAGCTTTGTGCTCCGCGGATCAAGACCTGCTGGTGGTCTGTGGCCCAAGGGACGTCTGCTTAGCCTTGACCAGGGCGAGGGCATTTTCTGCTTGAGATCAGGGCCCTACGGGACTTGTTACCATTCTACAGGGCCTGCAGCGTGCACAAGGACCTCCACTCCGGGGGGGGGGGGCAGGTGTCCAGTAAACCCTCGGCCTCCCCTGCTGAAGCCACCATCTCCACATGGCCCAGGCTAAGAAGATCCAGAGACCAATGGCGCCAGCTGGAAATCTCTGTATAAGGATAAATAGTGCCTCCTGATTTAATTGATGCTGTTTTAAACTGTCTTGTCTTATACCTATATTTTATATGTATTGAAATTTTGATATGTTTTAGATATTGTGTTTGCAATCTGCCCTGAGTCCGCTTGCGGGGAGGCCGGAATATAGATTTGAATAAATAAATAAAATGAATAAATAGATAAGCCCTTCCGACATCACAAGAAAGCTAAGCACACATTTAGCAAACTGGATAAACGTACAATGGGCCATGTTTGCCCTGCCTAGGCAGCTGCCACTCAGACTATGTGTATACACTTGTTAATACATGATCCATACCAGACGGTGCATTATCAGACAAATGTGCATGATTTTACTCATATGAACACACAAAACTCTCCGTGTGCATGTGGCAAGTAGAACATGGGGGCCAAGACCTCACACAGAGGAATTAAGCATGTGGGCACGAGTGGGAAGATATAAACAATGCCACACTTTGTGTTTACTCAAGGACTTTGGGACCAATTCTGTGGGTTTTTTTAAACAAAAGGAGGAAAATGCAACTAAGAAGTAGTCTGCAGTGTTTTTAGCATTGCTCCCCAAATAACTGACACCATTTTGGGAAGCAAAATATACAGTCAGGGGTCATTTCAAGTGGGAACGGGCAGGAGCGGCGCTCCGGGAGTAACAAGCCCAGGAGCAGGGAACCCAGGCATGCTTGCCTGCCTGCCCTTTGCTTCCCCAGCCAGCCCGCCGCATCTGGGGAAGGGAAAGAAAGACATTTTAAACATGCCTGGGTTCCCTGCCCGATCTTCCAGGTGCCCCGCGGCTGGCAGGGAACCCAGGCATGCTTGCATGCCTGCCCATAGTCAGGGTGTGTGGTATATGCAAATAAGTTATGCTAATGAGTTATGCAAATGAGCTCCTGCACCTCTTTTTTATGAAATGACCCCTGTATACAGCCAATAAACGCTCCTGTTCTTTAAGTCATGTGTCATCTAGAAGACAAATGTAAAGGCCAACGAAGCCAATATTAGGTCAAATTAGGTGCTTAAATCTCCATTGATTTTTATGGGACTTGAGCACACTTCTGTCTTCCTCGCTGTCTTTTTGATTGCGCTTCTCTGGCTTCTGACTCTGTCAGGGAATTACATCATGCAGTGTCTTGTATGGGGCTCTACAGCACGGCGTTTTAGTCCTCGCATGCCAACCTGATTCTATTGAGTAGATCAGTTCTGCGTTTTCTCCTTTATCTTTGTCCAGTGCCGTGACCTGTAAAACTGCAGACCCAATGGCCGCTGACTCAAACACGGAGGCTTCGTACAAAGGGCTGGTAAAGTAGGGGCTGTGATCATTGGAATCCTCCACGTTGACAAGGACCCTGGCCAAGTTCCGGCGATAAGGAAACTCCTGGTCACGAACCTGGACGGGACACATGAGAGTGAAGTTTATGTGAAAGCACGGAAACGGTTTTGCCAAAAGCACTATTTCGGAAGAATCCATGGGTTCCCACTTGAGTGAGGAATGGAAGGAACTCTGAAGGAAGAGAAAAGACTTTAGCACAATTTCTCAGGAGCTTTTGCACCCTAGATGAAATTTAAGACAAGTTTTATACAGATAAAAAAAAAATCCCACACCTGATTCCTGTTCCTTAACATTCAGCACCCACTTCACTGCGGAACAATTTCTGCTCCGTAATTTAGGCATACAAACCAGTATCTCCTACCTGCAGGAGCACACGATAAACCAGTCTGCTTTGCTTTCAAGAGCTGAGCGTGGCAAAGAAGAGATAATCGCCCTGTTTAGCGGCTTCCTGAAGTACTTTAAAACTTCTTCTTTTAAAAATTCTTTAAGAAATCACCTCCGATTAAAAAAGAAGAGGAGGGCACGGAGAGATTGTAACACTGTTCCCGTGTTCTCCCTCAAGATGGCAAAAACCGCTTTGCAAGATTAAAAAAAAAACACGCCTTTTGTGGTACACTTCCCAAAGCCGCGGCAATAAATTAATGAATGAACATATAAAGAAAAATAAATGGTCCAGAGCACAAGGAAGAAAATTAATTACTACTTACTTGCTAAATTTTAAAGCCTATTTGCTTATCAGAAGACTAGGGAATACAGTCACCCATAAAAGGCACCCGCGGCGCCAGAGCACGGAGTTAATATTCCGCTCTTACCATTACATTCAGGATGTGCTTATCTTGAGCTTCGTGGTCTAAACGCTCGGCAGTGTACAGCACTCCTGTATTGGGATCCATTCTAAACTTCCTCATGCTGACTGAGTCGATGCTGCTGTGGATGATGTAGCTGAGCTTATGTTTCTCGTCTCTGTCAATGGCTTCCACTTGCAGTATCTCGGTATCCGGGAGGATGTCTTCGGAAATCGTTACATCGTAACTCGGATGGGAAAATTCTGGACCATTATCGTTATTGTCCAACACTTTTATCAGCACCTGCAGTTAAGGATGGTGGTGGTGGGGGGGGAAAGGATAAGAAGACGAATATGCCAAGTCACCCCAAAATGATATATGACAAAATCATGACATTTTGTTAACCACATGTGGAGTTTTAGATGATGTACACGGGGTCACCAGTTTTCTCCTCAAGACCCCCCTGTGAAACAGGTTAGGCTTGGAAAGACTGGATCCGGATTTTCTGAGAGCATCATAGTCAAGTTCTGTATGTTCTCAGTTGTGTTGGATGACAGGAGTCGGACTCATGGATATGAACTACAGCCAAGGAGGTTCTGTTTAAATTTCAGGAAGAATTTCCTAAAAGTGTGGTGTGGTTGACATTGGAGCAGTCTCACTTGTGAGGTGGTGGATTCTTTGTCATTGAGGTTTGTAAGTATCGACTGGATACCTATTTGTCAGGGACATCATATATGTCGTTCCTGCGAGGGCAGAGAGTTGGACTAGATGACCCTGGTGGTTCCTTCCAACTGTGAGATGAAATAAATAAAGTCTCCCTCATTCCAGCCCAACAAACTATCCATTAATCCACATGAGCTGTTGCCATCATCTGTGAATCATGTACAAGACTGTCGTTCCAGATTTACTGTACAGTAGCACTGTCTGACCACAGGGAATACCGAGGCTTTACTTTGACTACCCCTAAATAAAGGCATCATGTCCTCCTCTACCCTTTCTGACCATCCAGCAGTCCATCAAACAACTAGTTGACAGGTCTCTTCTGTGACATTCAGGACTCGGAGGTCTTGTCCTTGAGGTAAACTGCCTGGCCTTGATGGAGAATGTGAGCACAGCGGTAGCTCCCCCAGATCGGTGACGGAAAGGACAGGAAGGAGAAGGTTCTGCTTGATTCCTAGAAGGAGGCTCTCTTCAACTTGCTATCAACACATGCACATGTGCTAGGCGATGGAGACAAATTGCGGCCTACATGGCTCATCCTGCTCTGTTGGATAGCTAAGGTCGAAAGTCTTGGACTGATTCATGTTTCTTTGTTTTGAAAATTAACTGTGTGCCCTCCATGTAATCAATCCTCCATTTATGTGTTGCAACCACCTTTAAAAGACATCAAGGCTTGAACAGGGAACCTCAATAGTGATACCAGCAACTGAGAATTTCTCACCTGTGCAGTCTCAACCAGAAAATCCCTTTATTTGGATTTATTTCTCTCATGTGAATCAAACACTAGATTCTTTACTTCTGCGCTATTTTCTACTTCCTTGTACTGTTTTCCCCCTGTAAAATGCACCAATTTTTTTCTGTGCTATTTGTGAATCAATAAATCAGTGTCACGCATTATCAAGTAAGGGACTCTCAAGGCCTTATGGGGGGAATCTCATCCCCTGTCCTCTGGTCCTTCTCCGCACACTATCTCCTTTCTCTCCCACCACAACCCGTGCAGCTTCTCTATTTATGTTTCCCCCTCCACCTACCTTTCACAGTTTTCCAGTCTGCCTCTTTAACCTCTGGTACTTCCAACCCCCTTGTGGTTTCTCCCCTTTCTTTCCTTCCTTCCTTCCCCACCTCCAACTCTGATTTCCTTTTATTTTGCTCGTTTCCCCCCCCCCTTACTCCCACTATCCTAGCTTCATTTTCCCCACCCTCCTTAAGTTTTCTGCCAGGCCACTTCTCCACCACCCCCAACCACCTCCGTTTCCAAGTTTAACAGGCAGCCATTACGGATTACCTAGACAACCACAACTGCTCAGGCAATGCAAAATGGCTGTCGAGGCCTCGTGAGAAAATCTTGCAAGATCACATGTTCAAAAAATGTTTTAAACCCCCTCTATTTTTTTAAATTAATACTTTCCTGTAAAACTAAGGGGTTCCTCCAGGTTTGCAGAAGCATTTCCTCAGGCTCCCCCAGGTTTGCAGGAACATCTCCCATCTGTCCCTGGCTCTACTGCGTGGAGGTTTTGACCTACACTCTGGGGCCAGGCTCAGTATTAGATATATAGATATGTACAAATGCTCTACATTTTATGTATAAACATTAGGGGCGATCAGATTCCTCCAACTCCATCCGTACAGGATTCATTTTGTGCACACAAAAAGACTAATTTTGAAATCAGTTTCTATGTTTTGTTTCTGTCTTACAGAAGTGCACGGCTGCATTCTTTAAAGGTAAAGGCTTCCCTTGCTTGAAAGCCAGTCGAATCTGACTCTAGAGGGCAGTGCTCATCTCCGTTTCAAAGCCGAAGAGCCAGCGCTGTCCGAAGACGTTTCCATGGTCATGTGGCCGGCATGACTAAACACCAAGGCGCATGGAACGCTGTTACCTTCCCACCGAAGTGGTACCTATTTATCTACTTGCAATTTCTTGCTTTCGAACTGCTAGGTTGGCAGGAGCTGGGGCCAGAGATGGGAGCTCACTCTGTCATGCGGCACTCGGGTCTCGAACTGCCAAACTATAGACCTTCTGGTCTGCAGCTCAACGTCTTAACCTCTGAGCCACCGCGGCCAGTGCATTCTTTAGTATCACAGAAAAAACGGAAACCCCTTCTAGGCTTGCCAGATCTGATCGTCACACCGTCATGGGGGAGGGACTTTCCGGGAGTGGGGAGGAGTGTCGCGACATGCCTATGTAAACCAGAAGTGACACAGGCACGTCAGGGACATCGTGGTGGTGGTGGTGGGACGCTCTGGTTTCTGGGCAAAACTCTATGGCAGATTTCACTTCAAATCATAGAGTTTTGCCCCAAAACCAGACTGTCACCTCCCTGACATGCCTACATCACTTCCGGTTTCCATAGGCACATCGCAATGATTTCCAGGTTCCTGCCAGTACAAGGGGGTGATTGGGGGGGGGGGAGGGAAGAAGCACCTGAAACTGGGAGACCCCCACCTGCACCGAGGGGTCTGGCAACACTAAGTCCTTCTAGTCTATTCCATTATGAATACCCTCCCCGCTTTTCAACAAGCGAGGGATTAGTTGTTATGACTGGTAGAATATATGAAGGCAGTGGGGGAAACTGATCCCCTGCCAGCTCTAGCTCTGCTGTATTTCACGATCCGGCAACTCGCCCTTGAGGCTAGGGTCTGGAGAACATCCCGGGGCCTATCTTTTCCAATTCAACATGGCAGCACTAAATATGCAATAGGTCTACTGGGTGTTAAGCCATGAAGCAACTGCCGTACCATATGTACAAAGCAACGGCTGTTTTGTACCATGAGATGCTGGTGGATCTGTAAGCAATCAACGGAATCCATGCGTGGTGGCCATCATCACGGCTTTCACCATCCGTGGCAGCCATTTTAAAGCAGGAGAAAGCTACTGACAGCCAGCAGCTGTTTCCCCTAAGTAAGTTTATTGAGTGCGTGGTGAGCATGGGCTCTGAAAAAACCCCGGAGGAAGGGTGAAGGTAATAAAAAACCCTCCCCACACTTTTAAAATCTGTGTATGTTTGTGTGTGTGTATGTGTGTGGAGGAAGGATGAATACCAGAACGTGTTTACAGGGCTCTGTTTGAGCCCAATCTCTCACACCCACACTCTGCGCTGTTAATGGAGGAAAAGATTTACTTATATGCTATTATAACACTGTTTTACGAAAAGAGCCTGCCCTCAGAGAGGCATGAAACATTAGCTTTCCATGATGTTAGTAAGACATTTGTTGAATACTTTACCAGAAAATGCATAAACAATCCCCCCCTCCCCTTCAACTGCCTGTAATGACCCTTCCTGGGAACAGTTGAAGGCAGTTGCAATAAAATTCTGTGTAAGCTAAGACTGTTATGTGTTGTTTAGGAAGTTGGAGTTGCCTTGGGGAGGAGTCAGTTTGTGGGACTTGGTGGGGCCCTGGAATGTGAAGGAGGGAAGCAAGTGGTACCCAGATTTGTTGAGGGGTGGGGCAAATGTACAGCTGAGGGATAGATATCCGGTTCAATCCATTGTGCTAATGGTGATAAATATCTGTATCCCCATTGGGGTACTCTTACTCCAAACCCCCTCCCCAAACAAAATATTGAATTGTACAATCACTGAGAGTGAAGTGCACATTTAGGGATTTGGGTTGCTATGCTGTAAGAAACACATGTCTTTTCCAGGACATCTGTGTGTCTGAAGTCTCATTGGACGCACTTGTTTACTTGATGTCTACTTGACCTTTCAGTCCAGAAAGATCCTCACGTAGGCTTACATGGAGTGATAAGACACAGTTAATTTGGCGATGCCTCTATCTCCTCTGCCATAGTAATACTCTGGAATGGTCCCCTACCCAAGTCTGTCTGATGCATTCTCATCTCGGCCTTTCTCCGTGAAGCTCAGGGTGGCTTACATGGCTATCCCTTTCCCATTTCATCCTTGCAACAATCCTGTGAAACAGGCTAGGCTAAGAGAATGTAGCTAGCCCAAGGTTGCCAACTGAACTTTATGGCTGAGTGGAGACTTGGGAAGTGGTAGAGGGACTTGGCTCAGTGGTAGAGCGTCTGCCTGGCAGGCAGAAGGTTCAATCCCCAAATTCAATCCCCAACATCTCCAGGTTGTGTGTTTTTTTTTTTAAACCAAGTAGTAGGTCATGGGAAAGACATCTAACTCAAGCTCTGGAGACTTGCTGTCCATACGGACCTTGATGGACCAATGGTCTGATTCAGTATAAGGCAGTTAGATGTGTGTCCATGTGTGTATGTTATACTCCTAGTTTAACCATTATGCATAAGGTTGTGTCTATATGAGGGGAGAGACCTGTATCATGAGAAATTACAATATACAGCTCTTAAAACTCTGATATAAAGAGGACTAAACAAACAGAACAGTGTCCATTTTCAACTCGTTTCACCTAGAGTTAGTCTGAGATCCAAAGGGCCTTCCTTTACTGTGTGTCTACTCACACAGATAGGGGATTCTGGGGTAGATTCCAGATTTAATCCCTATTGGATCAGAAACGTAAATAATTTAGTAAATAAAACGATTATTAAAATACAGCAAACCAATTGATATATCTATTAGCCAGCCACATTAAGTGCCCTAGCGCGCATACGGACACGCGCGCACATACACACACAGGTTCTTTTTTTCCAGACAACTGGAAAGTCATTCTGAAGACGCACTGATGCTTGAGGTGCATACATTCATCTGATTTTTACTTTGGGTAAACAGGTTGTACAGGCTCTACGCGTCTTTATTGATACAAATCCTGAATATCAACTTAATGCCTACTTATTGGACTTCCCATCCTGTTGATGACATTGAATTTTGGTTTTGAAGCCACAACTGACTTATGGCAACCCCATGGGCAGGAGACATGCAGAGGCGGTTTGCCATTGCCTGACTCTGCATAGCAGTCCTGGCCTTCCTTGACGGTCTCCCATCCTAATACTAACCATGACTGACCCTGCTTAGCTTCCATGATCTGATGAGATCGGCCTACCCTGGGCTATCCAGGTCACTCTACACTGTGTGATCCACCTTGAGTCTCAGTGAGAAAGTGGGACCACAGAAAATGTAAATAAATAAACAATTATTTTTATTAATATTAATACATAAAACATCTAGCAGATTGGATCCATGGAAACGATAAAACATTTACCAGACTCGCAACCACGCACACCGGTAGAGATGAAAAGTGCCGTCAAATCACACTGACCTATGGCAACCCCATCAGGTTTTCAAGGCAAGAGAGGAACAGAGGTGGTTTTCCATTACCTGCCTCTGTGGAGCAATCCTGGACTTCCTTGATGGACCCTCCCCATCTAACCACTAACCACGGCCGACTCTACTTTGCTTCTGAGATGCAACCAGATTGGGCTCGCTCAGCCCATTCTGGTCAGGACACATCAGAACGCATCTATTTTTAACTCAAGCAGTCTCTTTTCTTATTGGAATGGACTCTGAGTTGCAGTCTGTGTACCTACTGGTTTAATGGTGTCGTCTCCCCCCCAGCCAATGGAAGGAGCCTCTTGTACCAGAGGGAGTTTCCTTCCATCAGAAGAAGATGCTGCCATTAGCACAACGGATCCACAAGATCTAATACACTGTTTCCGAAGTTCCCCAAGGGAAGGACCTTGTTAGGCAGTGCAGAAGGCTGCTTTAAGAACGGAAGAACTTATGAGCACCACTGCGCATATAGAAGCTAACACGCACCATACTCAGTCTAGAGAGTCTATTAATTTTCCTTTGTAACGACATACTCCCCAAATAATTTTTTTCTGTTCTCCATTTATAGACCCAAGTCTCTGATGCAAAAGGCCTTAAAATTTTAAGTGGCCTACTGCTCCTATTTTTACAGGAATTTAGTGCTAATTCCACGGAAATGGCCCTGCAGGAAAGAAGAAAGGGGGGAAGCCTCCCCCCCTCAGATTGAGAAGATTAATTATAGGTCTACAAGGGAAAACAAAACAAGCCTGTATTCGCTTTGTGTCATTTGCTGCCAAACGGTTACAAGAATCTGCAGTGCAATATACCATCCAGGATCACCACTCCATCAGGCAAACTATCAGTTGGAAACATAAGCACCTTTTCACACATCATCTCAGGACCACCAGGTCTCGAAAGAGGAATAACGCTTTCAATAGACTGCAACACATCCAGGAGGGAGCCGCTGGGCTCAGCGATACCAATCATTTGTAAAGTGCTCCGGAGCTGTCATTATGAAATGTGCTGCCACAAGACATGGTGACGGCTGCGAGCTTAGATGGCTTTAAAAGGAGAGTAGACAAATTCATCGAAAATGGGTGTATTGGTTACACATGAAGCTGCCTTATGGTCATCTATCAAGGTCTCTAATGTTTACTTTCAGAGGCAGTAGTTCTCCAGGGTCTCAGGTAAAGGTATTTCATATCTACTGCCTGACTGGGGCCCAGGCTAGCTAAAAGGAAGTCCTTCTTCACCCAAAGAGTGATTAACACATGGAATTCACTGCCGCAGGAGGTGGCGACGGCTACAGGCATGGATGGCTTCAAGAGGGAATTGGATAAACAATATGGAGCAGAGGTCCATCAGTGGCTATTAGCCACAAGGTATAGATAGGAACTCTCAGTCTGGGGCAAGTGATGCTCTGTATTCTTGGTGCTTGGGGGGTGGGGTGACAGTGGGAGGGCTTCTAGTGTCCTGGCCCCACTGCTGGACCTCCTGATGGCTGCTGGTATCTTTTGGCCACTGTGTGACAGAGTGTTGGACTGGATGGGCCACTGGCCTGATCCAACATTGGCTTCCCTTATGTTCTTAGGATCTCATCAGATCACGGAAGCTCACAACACAGTTTCCCATGCCTTCATTTTATCTTCGTAACCACTACCCTGTGAAATTGGTCAGGCTGAGAGACAGTTGTCGAGCCCAAGGTCACCCAATGAGCTTTCTTGTCAGAGTGGTGCTTTGAAGCTGGGTCTCTTGGATCCTAGCCTTGCCTTGGACAGCCCGGGCTAGCCTGATCTTAGAAGCTAAGCAAGGTCGGCCCTGGTTAGTACTTGGATGGGAGACCACCAAGAAAGTACAAGGTTGCTCCACAGAGGTGGCAATGGCAAGCCACCTCTGCTTGTCTCGTATTTATTTATTTATTTATGATATAGCTGTGCCACCTTCTCAGAGTTCTGCTTGTGGCCTTGGAAACTTTTTGGGGTTGCCACAAGGCAGCTGTGACTTGATGGCACTTTCTGTCACCACTGCTTGATCCTTTAACTCCAGATTTCCATGGAATGGACCTGGAATCTTCTGCACGCAATGCAGATAAGTCCACCACTGACTACTGTGATGGGCAAGCTCCTTTCTTACTCAGGCTAGGCTATACCAAGATAGTTGTTTATAAAAGATAGCTCTGGGCCTGATCTAGCAGGTCCCTATTTATATTATCCTTTTTGTTGTTTTGTTAATGCATAAAACTGCTGCATGGGTTCAACAGAACGGCCTGCAGCTCCTTATCTGAGCAACTTGTTACTTTGCCTGGTTTTCAGTCTCTGCTGCTGCCTGGAATTTCCTTCCTTCCACAAACTTCTGCTTGCATCCAAGCCCAGTTGCGACTGGTCATGTGGTATCCACTCCACAGCGTCCTCATGCAATGGAGAAGCTGGAGCTTGGGGCCATGTGACTGCAGGCGTGGTTTCCAAACTTCCAGCCTATCCCCAGTTGTACCCATGACAACTAAGAAATGGCCACATCCCCTGTCTACTCCTGATTGGCTGATGGCCATGGCTGGTCATGGTTAGATTGGGGTTTAATTGTCTGATCCCTTGGGAGAGAGACTCTCTCTGTCCCTTGTTCTGTTCGGCTCTTGCTTTCTTGGTTTCCTGTTGTTGCCTGTTATTGCACCTGGACGGCCGGTAGCCACAGTGGGGCATTTAGGGGCAGTGCCCCCTCCCTCATGGCCCACGCCCCACAACCCCCCCTGCCCGTGTCCTTTCCTGTCGTACTCATTTGCCTTGGCCGCTACAGGAGAAGGAAAGCTGGCAGGCTGGTGCAATTAATAGTTGGCAAGTATGGGCTCTCTGCTACGGTAGCAGGAAGGCCCTGCCGCTACTGTAGTACAGAGCGCATATTCACTGAATATTAATTCCTGTCCTGTAATGGCCAAAATGAACTAGTGCGGCTGGTAGGTAAGGAAAGACCTTTCTCTTCTTCGCCTGCCTGCCTACGGGATCTCTCTCCTCCCCCCCCCCCCTAAAAGCCGGGACTAGTTAAAAAGGGATTCTGGTGGCATATTGTTCTGAAATCCAGAGAGGGTAGCCTACCTCTCTGGGTTGTTGTGTAATGTATTGTAAAAGTATAGGATTCCCTCCCATTCCTGGACAGGCTTGAGGGGCAGAATCCTATACAACAGGTCAAACGTCCTCCAGCTTAAGGAGCCTTCCTCCATTCTTACAGAGCCTTCCTTGAACTTCCTGCAGCCGTCCTCCAACTTAAATGTTTCCTCCGTTGGAAGAAGAGGCACTTCTGTGGAAGGAAGTCTCCTTTAGGCTATGGTGGTGGTCAATGTGCAGCCTACTTATGGCGACCCTGCAGGGTTTCCAAGGTAAGAGATGAACACAGGAGGCCTGCCATTGCCTGACTCTGCACAGCAACCCTGGTATTCCTTGGTGGTCTCCCATCCGAATACTAACCAAGGCCGACTCTGCTTAGCTTCTGAGATCTGACAAGACTGGTCTTGCCCGGGCCATCCATGTTAAGTCATCCAGGTAAGGGCCTTTTAGGCTACAGGAAGGGTTCAAAACTTTGCTTAGTGTAGTACCACAAAAGTTGCAGATGGTTGTTTGTTGATCGTGGGATTGGGAAGCACAGGGGCTGTTGATGAGTAGACAGTTGTGCTGCTGCAATACAGCTGAACTTTTCAGTAATGCACCACCGTTCTGTTCTTGCACGCAGATGTTTGAGAAAATGTCAGGGGGAAAATGAATACTTGTGTTCTGCCAAATACCGATGTGCTCTGAAAATTACTTTGTGTTGCAGAATTCCTCCTTAATGCAGTTTATGCAAGGCTAGCCCACACAGTACAGCCTCATCTATCAAAACACACTGGAGGAACATGAGATCTGCTCTATGCAATGACAAGGTGTCTGGGATTGAAGGTGGCATAAAATCCATAATACTTGGAGGACAATCTCTCTCTCTCGGGAAGCCTAGTTTCAGCTTTGGCTGGGTGGAGATGGCAAGGCCGAAGCCATCTTAAGTGTGGCAGGCCAACTTGGGGGTGGTAAAGTTTAACGCAGAATAGAAGGAGCATAAGAATGTAACAGGAGCTCTGCTGGATCAGACCAGTGGCCCATCTAGTCCGGCATCCTGTCTCACACAGCGGGGAACCAATTAACCAGCAACAGCAACAGAGTTATCTTGTCACTTGGACTCGCGAGTAATCCTGATCTAGTTGCTTTGGGCAATCATCATATGATTGGGCGATTCTGCATTCGCTTCACATTTTCTCAACTGGGAGGAAAAAATGCAGCTCAGAACCACATTCAAATACCCCGAGGCAACGCCATACTGACTGCAAAGTCACCCCTGAACGGCCATAAATCCAGGGCTATTTTTGGGGAGGAACGCACAGGAACGGAGTTCCGGCTGGCTCCCAAGTTGGCCACGCCCAGCAGGAACTCATTAGCATAATAGGCCACACCCAACAGCAGAAACTCATTAGGATTGGCTACAATTAGGGGTGTGTGGCCTAACATGCAAAAAGCCCTGGGTTTTGACAACAAACAAGATAAAGAGAATAAGAAGGAAAAGGTAGGTGTGGCTGGATGACCACTGGTAACATGGGTGTGTGGCCTAATATGTGAATGAGCTGTGCTGTCAGGGTGTGGCCTGATATGCTAATGAGTTCCTGCTGTTGGGTATGGCCTATTATGCTAATGAGTTCCTGCTGGGCTTTTTCTACAAGAAAGGCCTGCATAAATCTATGCAGAAGGTACCATAAAATCTGATGATCCAAGGAAGTGAAAGCAGCATGCAATGCAGAGGGGAATTTCTGTTCCAAGGCAGGTTTGGTCAAACAACGGAGGGAAAAGCCAATGCAGAATCCGTCATTAGTTCTGTCCTGTTGCTGCAAAGACGTTTCTGTGCCCAATCTGTCTGGGTCTCCTTGCAGGAGTCTCATTTGGCCAGAGCTGGGCAGTGGTACACAAGTTGAATGCCCGACACCTCCCACGTTAAGGATGTACTGTGGGTTCGACTCCAGAAGTATAATTCTACATTGTATGCACGCGCCTTCCACCCACTGCCCCTTTCCCTTTTTGAGGCATGCTGAATTTGGATGCCAAGAGTTAAGACAGCAGGTATGGACTCACAGGACCGAATGAAACGCTATTAAAAAAAAAAAAAGAAGTCTTGCACACAGGAAACCTGAAGTCAGAGAGAAGAGTTCTGGACGAGACACAGAGCTGGAAGGGACCCCAAGCGTCATCTAGTCCAACCCCCTGCACAATGCAGGAAATCCACAGCTACCTCCCACCCCCCCGTCCCCCAGTGACCCCAGATCTATGCTGAGAGCCATCAATCTAACATGCTAGTTATCTATGGAAAACCTCTACTGATGGAAGGGATTTCCGTGAGAGGAACAGGACTTCCTGGCTTCCTCTCTCTCCTCCAGTTGTCCCAAATGCCCCCTGAAATGCTGATCCTGGGAAAAAGGGGAAACTCAGGAATAGCGTGAGGGGGAAGGACTACAGGTGGCCAGGGAAACTGGCGAAAATCACACCCCATTCCATTGGTGGAAATTTCCACTGGCTCCAACCCTAGGCGGAGGCCCAATGGGAACCTGCAGTCACAAGTAGTACAGTTCAAGACCCAGTTTTCCCACCTCATCTGGTGTTTCTGAGAAATAGCCGAAGAGGCCTTATTTACAGTCCGGAGGTGCCGCCTCAGTATAAAAGATTCCCTTCTCACTGCTCACTTCCTATTTCCCACAGTTAAAGCAGCCTGAAATAAAGGCTCTTTGAGTCCTTCAAGCTTATAAATTAGGCAAAGTAACACTTGCAAAAGACGTTGCCCCCAGAGAAAGGGAGGGGGGGGAGAAAATCCCTGCAACTGAAAAAGACCTGAAGGAATACAATTAAATCAAAGCAGATAAAAAAATAATAAAAATCCAGAGCTGGTCCCAATGTTGCCCATCAAAAATACCTTTGGTTTGGGCCCAAAGACATTGTAATTCAATGTGGCTGAGTACCAAGAACTGTTTTACTGAACCTCTGAAGTTAAAATAATTCTCTTGGCTAATTTCTTGGTCAGGCCATGGTGTAGGAATACGATCTTTTAAGTATGCAGGTTCATTTTGAAAGTAGGAGAGGGGAGGCCTACTGATTTATGATTTGTTACCAGGAAGAAGGAGAAGAAGAAGAAGAAGAGGAGGAGGAGGAGATTGGATTTATACCCCGCCCTTCACTACCCAAAGGAGTCTCAGAGGGGCTTACAGTCTCTTTTCCCTTCTCCTCCCCACAACAAACACCCTGTGAGGTAGGTGGGGCTGAGAGAGCTCTTTCGAGGACTGCTCTTGAGAGAACAGCTCTGGAAGAGCCACGACTGACCCAAGGTCACGACAGCAGCTGTATGTGGAGGAGTGGGGGATCAAACCAGTTTATTGTAGTGGTTAAGACTCTAATCTGGGAGAACCGGGTTTGATTCCCCACTCCTCCACTTGCACCTGGCTGGATGACCTTGGGAAAGCCATAGTTCTGTCAGAGGTGTTCTTGAAAAAGAGCAGTTTCTGTCAAGAGCTCTCTCAGCCCCAACTACCTCACAGGGTGCCTGTTGTGGGGAGGGGAAGGGAAAGGAGTTTGTAAGCTGCTCTGAGACACCTTTGGGTAGTGAAGGGCGGGGGATAAATCCAATCTCTTCTTCTTCTTCTCCTCCCAGATTAGAGTCCACACTCCTAACCACTACACGAAACTGGCTCTCTATTTGGTACAGTCTTCATTATGGTACAAACATGGCATTAGGGTTGCCAATGTCCAGGTGGGGTCTGGAGTTCTCCTGGAATTACAACTGGTTTCCAGGTGACAGAGATCAGTTCCTCTGGAGAAAATGGCTGTTTTGGGAGGTGGACTCTATAGTGTGATACCCCACCGAGGACCCCCCCCCTCTAAACCTGGTTCTCTCTTCAGTCTCCACCCCAAAATCTTCAGGGATTTTCCAACCTGGAGTTAGCAGCCCTACATAAGATATTCATTTTTAAAGAACTGCTGTATAAATGCAGAAAATTCTTGCTTTATTATTCTCTTTGTAATACATATCCATTTTGTAGAATAAAGATCCAAACTGGCAGTGCAAAGCTTGCAACACAGAAGTCTGTGATTTCCAGAACACGGTCACCGCCATGATGTCATCACCCTGTGTCCCAACATAAAGACTCTTGGGCAAGTCTAGCGGCTCCAAGGGCTCCATTCTGTACCTCATTCCTGTTATGATTAATCTTTCAGAAATTGTGAAATGGATTGAGTTGATTTTATACTGTTTCCCCAATCAGATTCTATGGAGTCTGTCTGTCTCTAGCAGCCTTAATTTTCACAGAAGTAGCCAGTTCCTTCTCTTTGGGTAAATAAGTTATCTCATTTTGTCAACCGTGAATGAAGGATTGTGGTTAAACCTAGCATGGACAGTCTAAAGATTTATTTGCAAACAGAAAAAAAAGGTTTTCACTCTGTAGAGAACGAGGAAGATGTCCATGACTAACATCTGTAGTTTATAGCCCAAGCAGGAATCAACTTAACTGACCTGGGGCCACTGGAGTTTGAATGATTCTTACACTGACTGTACTCGAATAGTGAATAGTAATCATTGGAATGCTTGCCCCTGTTAGTCTTTAGAGAAAATGATATTTAGAAAATCCAGTCACACCTTTTTA
This sequence comes from Gekko japonicus, assembly GCF_001447785.1. NCBI lineage: Eukaryota > Metazoa > Chordata > Lepidosauria > Squamata > Gekkonidae > Gekko > Gekko japonicus. Next base: position 220,796 of record NW_015169190.1, on the reverse strand, counting down.
CTTACAAGGCAATTAAACAGAAGTCTTGAGGCATTTCAAAGAATAATCAATATAGGCCCCGTTCACATGGAGGATTTGCCACGCTAAAGGCATGAATGGTAGGCGGATTTTTGGTGCGCGATCACACCACATCTGGGAAGCGTAGCGCACTCGTAGCCAACCCGTGGCATCCCACCGAAGATGCACAGTAAAAAAATACCTCAGAAAGTGCAATAGTATAAGGAAAACGCGCAGCAGGGGCGGGCGTCTGATCGTGGGAGCGCTAGTATCCCGTGGAGTCTGAGTCCTGTCACAAACCAGATAGTTTTCCTAAGCGCATGTGCACAAACACTAAACTGGAAGCAGTGCTGCTTCATGGATCAGCGCATGTGCACAAACACAGAACGCTTGCCGCGCGGCTTCTTTGCCAGCTCCAGCATCGCCGTGTGATCGCGAGCTTCCTGCCACAGTGCGAAGACTCGGGAGACCGTGTGATCGGGCTAACGCGCTTTATTTTGCCCCGGGGCAAACAGCCACGCCTCACCCCCGCGTTATCTGGCCCGTGTGACCGGGGCCATATATCAGCATAAGCTTTTATGAGTCCGGCCTCACTTCATCAGACGCACTGATGGTACATGGATCAGACAAAAACTTCTGTCAGAATAAATGCCGTGGTCTTTAAAGTCCCACTGGAATCCTGTTTAATTTTGCTGCAACCGACTAGCACAGCTACTCCTCTGGATTTATTTACAGGGCAAGAGCTTTCATAGGCTTTCTTCAAAGGATGAAGACAGTCAGCATCAGGCTTGGGAAATCAGCAGAATGCTCAGGCAGAACTTTAAAGAGGATTATACTTGAAGAAGACACTGGTATAAAAACAATGTTACACCCAGTAAGGTCAAAGCAAAGGAAGAAATAAACAGCAAGGAAACAAGCTGTTTCTCATCGTTTAACCCCTTCTGCCTGCTTTGGGGGAGAAAAAAGGTCTTACATGGTAGAAATGAAAAAATTACTAAGGTGCAAGTATGCAAAGCAAAACAAAAAAGGGAAAAAACAAACAACCCCCCTGACCTATAATTAAGGGTTATCCGCTGATGCAGGTAAAATCTTTCAATTTATTTGCACAGCCACTTCCGCCATCTTGAATACCGGTACTGCATATTCTGGACAGTTATCTGAAAAGCATATAGGTATTATTTGTACTATAAGATTTTGATGGGTCCCAGAGTTGTACCTTTCAGAGTCCACCAAAGTGGACTTAGTTACACCAACAGACTTAGAAGGGCTTAGAATTGCACTGAAAATTCACCGTCGCATATAATTCCCCATTAAAAAACTACCTGTCGTTGTGCTTCTTCAAGAGCCCAGGCTGTAAATCTTGGATACCATACCAGCTCTCAGATTCCTGTTCACCCTCCTCTCTTGCATATCCAATAATCTTGCCAGCTTATTTCCGCAGTAACCATGGCCCAGCTTCACTCTATTCTGATATCCCGTCCACTGGCACACCAGCCCTTTCGAGCTATTGATCTTTTCTACCCAACCGACATTAGGTGAGGAATACCCTTTATGTGTGTGACTGTCAGCACAGGATCCTCCTATGTTTGGTAAAGTTAGATCAACGCACATGACCCTCATACCTTTGGGATCACCTCTCCTGGCATGATCTTCCCAGTTTTCTCCGATCATCACCTCGGAATTTACTGAAGGGCCCTGGTCCACGAATTGCCCACCTGGTGTCAACAAGGGCGAGGGCCTTCTTATTCGTGGCTTCTGTCCTGTGGAACCAGCTGTCTGAAGGGGTGTGTGCCTTGTGGGACCTCCTTAGGTTCCGCAGGGTGTAAGTAAAGGTAAAGGTTCCCTTGCTCGAAAGCCAGTCGAATCCGACTCTAGGGTTGCGGTGCTCATTTCCGTTTCAAAGCCGAAGAGCCAGCGCTGTCCGAAGACGTTTCCGTGGTCATGTGGCCGGCATGACTAAACACCAAGGCGCGCGGAACGCTGTTACCTTCCCACCGAAGTGGTCCCTATTTATCTACTTGCAATTTCTTGCTTTCGAACTGCTAGGTTGGCAGGAGCTGGAACTAGAGACGGGAGCTCATTCCATCATGTGGCACCCGGGTCTCGAACTGCTGAACTACTGACCTTCCACAGCCTGCAGTTCAGCGTCTTAACCACTTGAGCCACCGCAGCTCCTGCCGCAGGGTGTGCAAGACTGCTATTTTATGAGAGGCCTTTGGGTGACTTTGATCCGCCACACAGCTGATGAATTATGCTCCAGCGGGGTCTCCAGAAACCCATGCATCCTACCCTGCTTGTTAGTTGGTAGATATTAACAGTGGAAGATTTTTAATCGTTTTATATTTTAAAATTTATTTAAAATTTTATTTTTGGTATTGTTTTATCTAGTGTATTTCTATATTGTTAGCCACCTCAAGTCCCATTCAGGGGAGAGGGATATAAAGTTGATAAGTAAGTAAGTAAGTAAGTACTGGGGGGAAGATTGCTGGACAAATGGGTAGTGTACAGTTTTCCCTGATGTCGACTGTGCAATCAACGCAGATCCAGCAATTCCCTTGGTCCAAACTACTGGGAGATCGGCATAGGTGTCACAGTATAGGTTTGCATGGATAACCCATGGCATGGGCTGGATGGATGACATACAGCAAGGAGGCCTCTAAAAAAATCCTCTAAAAATTTTCCAGATTTCAGTCCAGGAGCACCTTAGTGACCAACAAGATCTTCAGTGTCTGAGGTTTCCAGAGTTAAAGCTCCCTTTGTCAGAGATCCCTTTAGGTAGGAGCTTTCGGCTCTTGAAAAATCATACCCTGAAAGTCTCGTCGGCCTCTAAAATCTCTTATGTTCTCTTATGTTGTTATGTTCTCTTATGTTCTACTGCAGACCAATACGGCTACCCTCAGAATATTCCATTATAGGCAAGCCCAAGCTGTGTACATGCAACACTGTGTTGTCTGTGCAACTCTAGTAGACACACAGATGCCCAGCAAGCAAAATCAGCTAGGATCTTCGTGACCTTAGACTACCTTCACCAGAATCAAGTGGTAAAGCTTGTTTCTGGAATTACCACTTAAGGCTGCAAGTAAATGTTTGTAAGTTTAAATGCGCCCCCAAGGGGGGGAAACATAGAAAACATAGAAAAATAGCATCCCAGGGAAAGGACAGACAGAATTCATAACTAACTAGTTTTCTGCTTACAGAGGTGTTGTTTTTTTAAAATAAGCATTCAAATATGTGGCCATCCACTGCAGCTTGAAGTGACAGATCCCAGGGCAAAATTTATTTTGTGTGGTGTATAAACCTTCCCCCAGCATATACAACTTGCAAAATCCTTGAATCAGCGATATTAAATCATGACCACTGGAAAGAAAATCCTGATTATTATCAAGAAGAGGTTTCCTAGTTTTAATTATCTGCTCTCGTTTTAGCAGCACTTCTAATACATAGCGTACATTCACAGTCTTCATCCCAAATGGTCATATATCCGCACTAGCCCGAACCTGCAATGTGGAGATGAGTCAACGCACAGTTGAACTACCTGACTCACACTGTGCCGCATGCAAGTTTTACACTGGATGTGCAAACCACCGTAGGTGTGCAATAAGAGCCGAATTTTTCGTTGCGCGAACCAGCTTTTTGTCACATTCGTACAAAAGGAAAAAGCTGCCCCTTTACCCAGCATTTCTGGGGGAAAGAAAGTTAAAGCCAAACATCCTGAGGCAATTATAAAAAAAGGCATGTACAAATCCAGCCTTCCGTAAATTACCGCGTGGCCTCGAGCACTGATGAATTGAACAGAGACAAAAACACACGCCGCCCCCTTGCTGGCTGGGTCCTCCTGGCTCAGTCTTTGTTGAAGTTAATCAATCTGACAGGTACCTTCATATTCGCACTCCGACGATAAATCAAGTAAATCAACATTCTCCCTGCCACCGCCATCGTCCCGCCTGGAGCCCCGGCAAAGCCGCATGAAGATGGATCTTTGTTGGCGTTGAAGCGTCGGTGGCGGCTGCCTGGCCACAACAGAGCATGAAGGCCCAGGACAGCTGATTAATACAAACTTAATCTTTCAAAGTATTCGCTTCAGAACTCGTGTTGTTGTTGTTTTGCTTGACATCTCTCCCACCAACCCCCCCCCCGTATTTAAAGGGTAGGGGGGAGGTATAGTGTCTCCAAACGTTTCTTAAGCTTATACAGTGGGTTGCTACCAAAGCAGGCAAATCAGTAACATAAGCCCTGTGTGAAGTTTACACCATTGCTGTTTGATTCCCTCTGCTAAGGTATCGATGCACAATATGTCGGTGGAAAGGAACCCCTGGTGGCTGGTAGGGAAGTGGAAAAACACCTTGCAATAAAAGGGGTAATGGGGTTATTGTCGAAGAGACTAAAGCTGTTCAGCAGATCCACCCTTCTGATCCCCTCACTGAAACGAAATATCTCTGGTGGTTTCACTGTGTCTTTTACCACCTCCAACGGCCTAGTGGACACAATGGAGGATAAAAAAAGAAATAAATTAAAGGACAAGCAGGTGCTCTGGAACCGAATGAAATGCTGCTTAATTTGAGGGTTGGAGGCTCAGCTGTTTGGTGGTAAAACTGAGCTGTGTTTCAGGAGGGGGAATTTAGGGCTTTTCAAGGAAGCCAACGGACTCTTTGGATGATTTCATACCGCCACCCACCTCTTTCGAAATTATCACTTCTTTTTTTTTTTTTGGCAACTGTCATCACAACTGCAGGTGCTTTTATGAATCACAGGCAAAAAAGAGGGGGAAGCTTGATCCTGCTGAGATGGAGAATGAGACATTTAAAGATCATCAGGAGATCTGTTATTGATACTTCCTTAGGACGGCGCATCATCGTAGCATATGGCCTTTTGAAAAAACGTTTCAGAAAGACAAAATGGATTCCTTTACTGCTACAGTAAGGGGGGAAAGGTGAACACAGTAAAAATGGATAGAGGTTCACACTTCATCATGTCTGGGAAATGTTTGATATCATACAGAGAGGGGCTGGGAAAGACAGGCAGCGCTTCTGCATTAGAAAGAGGCAACGGGATCATGCGACTTATGAGCGGTGCTCTCCATTGCGGTTGCAGCGGCTGGGGTTAGACTCTGACTGGGAGAACTTCATTCCCGACTCAGGGCAAATCCAGACTACAAAGTGAAAGCTCTGACGCCTTGTGTCTTCTGCATTTTTTTAACATGTCAGTTTGTAGTCCCAGGCAGCTGCTCTGAATATCAGGGAAGAGGAAAGAGAGGCTTTAACCGTTTCCTCCCAAGCCTCTTCCCTTATTTAAAACATCTCTCCAAATCTCTTCTGTTAAGGTGTCTGAATGCAAGTATTTTCCCACAGGAGCTAACTGCAGCTATTAAGCGGGGTGGTCGTGGGGAATGTTGCTTTGGCACTTATAATCCAATAACAATTAAAAATATGACTTGGGAAAGGAGTCTGCAAACCTAAAACACCCCCGCAATAGCGATAATCATGGTGAAAATGTAAGAAGGATGTAAGAAGAGCCCTGCTGGATCAGGCTAATGGTTCATCTAGTCCAGCCTCCTGTCTCACACTGTGGCCAACCAGTTCCCCTGGAGGGCCGACAACAGGGCATAGAAGCCGAGGCCTTCCTTTTATGTTGCCTCCCAGCTGTGGGATTCAGAGGGTTAGTATTTCAAGAAGAGGCTGGATGTCTGAGCCCCTCTGTCAGACATCTTTGTCAGAGATGCTTTAGGCTGGTCCTGCATTGGGCAGGGGGTTTGACTAGATGGTCTGTATGGCCCCTTCCAACTCTATGATTCTATGAGCTCTGAACGTGAAGGTTCCCCTCAGTCGCCATGGTTAGTAGCCATCGATACGCTTATCCTCTGTCAATCCAGCTAATCCCCTTTCAACGCTGTCTATGCCTATGGTCATCACTACATAAAATTAACATGAAATTAACAGGAAATTAAGCAAACTCTGGAGCACGACGGAAGACAGGAGGGCCTGGCGTGATGTGGTCCATGGGGTCGCGAAGAGTCGGACTCGACTGTGCAACTGAACAACAACAAACATAAAGTCCAACATGATGGAAAGGGGCCTGGCTCCTGCCTTCCTTTGCTGTGATGGCTTCAGCAACAGCAGCTGGGAACAGGAGAGAAGGGTGCACTGCCTTCCACATCCTGCTCTTTCCTGCCCACACACAACTATTCCTCATGGCTGATGAAAGGAGTCTAACAGAGGAAACTGACAACGCCACAAAGAAATATTGCATTTTGTCTATTGAATGTTCAGCTCATGGAGATCACTGGGTACCTTTCAGCCAGCCATTAGCTTCACCTTCCTCACAGGACTGTAATGGGGAGGGGTGGTGGTGGAATGAGATCACCCCATCCATGTGTGCCACTCTGGACTCCTCAGAAGAATGGTGTCTAAGATGAGGGATTCATGATATTTGAGATATGGAAGTTCTTACGCTAATACTGATCTTCACATTGAAAAATGCTAATTCACTTCATGAATAGTCTGGAAAGCACTGCAAGCAAGGATGTCCAAGGCCCTGTTGGTTCAGCTCCCATACTGCACCCCAGTCATGATCAGAGAATGATTGTTCAGTGGGGGGAAAAGAGGGATATGAGTGATGGAATTCAGAGGTGTCTGTTTTGTACAATTATACTGTTTTCTCATACAATTCAAGAGCTTTCTGACAACTGTCACCTGTCTATTGCCACCTTCAATTGTTAAAGTAACAAGGAAAAAAATCTGTGAGAACTTTGCTTTGAGACTTACTACTTAGTTTCCCTCCGTGCCATTGGTGTCTGCCCATGAACCTAGCTAATCTTTCAATTGGTTCTTCCAAACATTTCTCAAATACATGCTGTTGATTGCACAGCCACAAAATACAAGTAATGGAATCTAGCTGAGGCAGGACGCGTAAAGGAGGCATCTGCCTGCACAGGTGCAAAGAAGGGATGAACTGCAGATGATTCCATGCTTTCCGCACAAATTGGTCACTTTGATGACCCAACCATGACCCCGAGGGTATGTGCCTCTTTCCTGTCCATCAACATTTAATTTGCACAGTGGGCAAAAGCAGCTGCAAACGCGGCTACTGTGCAGGCGAAAAGCTCCTGTAGATAAACCGTGACAATGATAATCACAGTGATCCAATCAAGTGTGTAACCAAGGGAGTTTGCGGAAGCTTTTGCCTGATGAATATGAATATGTTTGTGTTGAAGTTTCTACCAGGTCTACTGTAAGTTCCAGGAGCATATCAATCAGTGTGATCTCAGGTAGCAGAGGCTGGGAATAGTTGTGTGGTTTTTTTTGGCCTCTTGGAGAGTCACTGCTGGTCAGAGCAGACAGTCCTGAGCTAGATAGAGCAATGATCTGACCTGTGGACCTTTTGGGCGGTCTTGTCTTTTCTCCCTGTGTTTGCATACCTGATGGGCAGATACTCTTGGCTCTCAGGACCCCTTCACCATTGCACAAAGTAATTTCCTAAGGCATGGTGGCAGTTCTGCTTTTGCACATTAATAAGCCTCAGTTCAGAATCTGATAATTACCACTGTTATGTTTACACCTCGAAAGCCCTGTAATATATGAACGGCCTGAGACCCTTGAAGAGAACTCTGGATTCAACGCAGACAATATAATTCACAACTCCCACACAAATGCCAATGTGTTTGGAGTGGGGAAGTAATATTATCCTACCTGAGTGCTTGCCACATTTGTTCCATCGGTGACCTCCACAGTCATGTTGTATACTGATCTCTGCTCCGCATCCAATGGCTTGGCGATGACAATGGTCCCGACGCCTTTATCCGCGTCAAAAGAGCTATCAAAGTTCCCGCCTAGTTGTTACAACAAAAGGTACAGTTACATTCCTGGAATGTTTTCCTTAAAAATACAAACAACCCGACGATGAGTACAGGCCAAGGTATGGTAATTTACAGAGAAGCGCTGCATGTAACAAGCACTGCACATTTAGCAATCTTTGTTGGGAGTTAATTTTTCTTTTCAGGCACCGTTTGTATGTTGTAAAACAGATGTCATAAAGGTGGGGAAAGAGAAACAACTTATACGACAGACAAAAGCGTCCAGGCAAGGCATAATTGATTCCTTAAAAGGGCTTTATGAAGCTATTAACCTGTACCGACTTATCCTCTTGTTAGCGTGAACAAGGACTTTTCTTCTTTATGAGAAATTCATTTGGGAGCAAGATTTGCGTATTGTTTATGTGACAGTTCCTCAGAACTCAATAGCCACCACCAAGGGCTGCTGGCACAGCTTTCAAACCAATGTGAGTACTTCAGTTAAGGGAGGGGACTAAAAGGGGGACTCACCTATCTGGTCTGAGGATAACTGCATAGGCCAGTCCCCAAGGTTCTGTCACACTGTAGTGTGACCATGAACAAAACTCGGACAGGGCTATGCAGATGAGGGGGAGGGGCCATGCAAATACCAGCTGGTTTCACTGTGTGGGCACAAAGCTGGGTTATCCCTCCCTTTGTTGTGGTCCTTCAAGTGCCATGCTTCATTCTTTCCATGTAAGGAAATGGTTGCTGAACTCTATGCTGCTGTGGGGAGGATGAAACCTGTCTTCCTGCCTGCACTAACAAGGACACCACATGTCATGCATTGTGTCTATTTATTTGCCCTGCATTTCTGTGCCCAGAATGCACTGGACCTGCCTAGCAATCCTTGCTGTATGGAAGCTCTCCTGACTCACATATCACCTGTTATATAATAACCTGCATTTCGCTAGTCAGAGATACTGGGCAACGAGGCTCCAATTACAAGCCTCTTAGGAAGGACTTGAGACCAATCACTGGGAAATTATCCTCTGGATTCTATTTCAAAAAAATATTTGGACCCAAGCTTCCTGATGTTATTTCGCACCTTGGCTAAATTAAATACTCCTACATCGATGTGACAGTACCGATTTTGTGAATCTTGCCATATGGACTGAGAAAGTAATAACTTGGGGCTACAGAGGGAAGGCAGCATGGTATAACCCAATCTTGACAGGTCTCAGAAGCTAAGCAGGCTCAATACTTAGATGGGAGACCACCAAAGGAAGATACTGCAGAGGAAGGCAATGGCAAGCCACGCCCACTTCTCAACGGCCTTGAAAGCCCCTTGATGAGGTCTCCATAAGTCAGTTGCAACTTGATAGTACTTATGTACATACAGAATTACTGCACAGAACCAGTCAATATATTAAGAAATACAACTGCTCATAGGGATCCCAGCCCTCCGGTCCAGGAGAGGGATCCCTCGATTTGGAGCACGTTTCCCTGCTGCTGGCCAGCTGGCTGGATGGGGGGGGGGGCAATCCCACCTCCAAATGACATTTTGGGACATTTGGACATTTGGGTTTTACCGGAAGTACCATCCCTGATGTGAAGACATCACATGGGAGTGATGTCATCACATCAGAAATGTCACGTGGGGGACGCTTTTGGTATTTCGGCAAACTCTATGGTTTTGAGGGCAAAAAACCCACAGAGTTTTGCCCAAATATCAGAGCATCCCCACACGATGTTTCTGGTGCGATGACGTCACTTCCGGGTGACGGCATCACATTGGGGATGTCGCAAGACATCCCCCCATCTCCCGAAACACCCTCCCCCAAGCCCCCCACTGGCAAAGGTAAGGGACTTGGCAACACTAACTGTTCAAAATGAACAAGTATTTCATTTTGTCTGCTTTTCTTTCAAATTTATACAGTGGGAAACTCTGCAATTGGAATGTAGAAAAGAGCCGGCATGCATCTAGGAGGTGCAAAACTACCATCATGCTTCTGATACAAAATCCTGGTGTTGCTTCCCAACAAACACAAGGGCTTTGTCATATGTGGACTAGTCTTGAGAAGCTCAGAGAAGCCTGCATGGACAGGGGAAGTTTCGAGGTCCTTTTATATACACAAGAGTCCAGTAGCACCTTAAAGACTAAAAACAATTGTGGCAGGGTATGAGTTTTCATGAGTCACTGCTTACTTCTGATATAGCTAGTTGTATCTGAAGAAGTGAGGAGTGACTCACAAAAGCTCATACCCTGCCACAATTTTGTTAGTTTCTAAGACGCTACTGGACCCTTGCTCTTTTCCGCTACTACAGACAGACTATCCTGTTACATACACAAGTACTAGTTAGGTCTGGCATGCATGCTCAACTCAGAATATATTGAAGATACAGCAAGAACCACAAGACCTTTCAAAACTGAAACAACATTTTTATAATCTTTAATTCTAAGCGTGATTGGTGCTATTGGTTCATCATGTTTGGGTGTTTCCAGAAGGCTCAGAGTAACAAGAGTTCACTGTTCCTGTGAAGGCCACCCAAGAATGCTACTGAAATTTAAGAAGAGAAATTGAGCTTCTCCTTTTTCACTACTCAGGACCAAGGGGGCAGAAATCTGCTAAGAAGCCAGATAAGAGGGGTGTAGTTAAGGAAATACAGAAGGGAACTCCTGATGCTGAGTCAGACCCCTGCTTCCTGTAGCCTAGGACTCTCTATCTGAACTGGAAGCAACTCTCCTGGCTCTTGGGAGGGAATCCTTCACAGCCGCTGCTTATCTTTATTCAGTTGAGATGCTAGGGTTTGAATGTGGAGTTCGAGGAATGAGAAGCAGATGTTCTAACACGAAACCACGGCCTCACTCTTATCCTAGGAAGATGCTCCTTAGTACCTAGCATAATTCTCCCCCTGTATCTTCCTTTCCCCATAACTGAATGCTGCACTGAGAACCTTATGCTCATGTGACGTCTTGCCAAAAGCACATCTATTCTATTCCCCACACCCTTCTATGCATGCCTAAATGACTTCTCTCGCCTCAGCTGTGCTATACACTGAACACCATTTAATTGTAAGCGAATACATAATTGTTCTTGACATTTAATTAAAATTCTGAAGATACCAAGGTATTAAAACATTTCTATTGGATTATATGCTTTTCATTATTTGTTTGAAGCCAAACTCTTCCTTTCCTTTCAACAGGATAAAAAAAAAAATAGACCATCTCTCAATCCACTCGAGGGGGGGGAGAATCTTTTTGGAGACAAGAGTTGCAGATCTTTTAATGCAGAAATTTGCGATGAAATGAGGCTCGCCTTGGGACAGGCAGATATTTTTTTAAAGGAATGTTTTTTACTGATAACCCATGGGGGAGAGAGACTATTATATTCCTTACTTTGTAGCCATCTTAATGAGCAATCAGAAAATCAGACTCACATCACACTTCTAAGAAAACGTTGCGCTTGTAAGTCAAAAGGAATTAGAATGGAAAGATATTATGATACAGGACTTCCAAATGCTCCTTCTTTTGTCCATAAAATGAGTATTAGAACAGGAGGTGGGGAGGCGGGGAGCCCAGAGTCTGATGAATGGTGTAAGTACGTTTTGTATTATGAGTATATAACTGTTGTTAAACAACTTCTTAAGCACAATCACTACACCGTTTTCCATTTGTTTAGTGTGTGTTTTTCTGGATTAACCTTTGGAATTCTGACACGGGGTGGTGGTGGGCACAGCCACAAGATGGCTCCTGTAGGAGCTGGAGCTGTACACAAACACACAAAGGAAGTCCAAGAACAGGAGAGAGGAGGGGTACTTTAATCTGTACAGTCAATCAGACCACCAGTGGCCTATCAGAAGGTGTGCTGGGCAAAAGCTATCACCTGGCTCCACCCCCAGAAATGTGTTACGCTCGGGAGATCAGAATTTATTGGTGATCCCTGGCCCAAGAGACGTCTGCCTGTCCTCGACCAGAGCCAGGGCTTTCTCTACCCTGGCTCCAACCTGGTGGAACTCTCTGCCGAGTGGGATTCCCTGTGGGATTCCGCTGGGTGTGCAAGGCAGGGATGTTCTGCCAGGCCTTTGGTTGAGGACGGCAACGGTCCCGTCTTGGCACTCCTGTCCACCACCCCACCACCCCTTCCCCCAAGAGGCAGTGGCACTATTAGGATTTTAGCGCCATCTACAGCTAATCAGATTACCGGATTGAGCAGACTGGTTATGATGTTTTACTGTTTTAGCCTGAGCTTAAATTGTTTTATGCAATATTTTATCTGATTGTGTTGTACACCGCCCTAAACCCGGTCCTACTTGGGACCTTGTGTAAGTTAAGGAGATATACCACATACATGTACCCCACTACTCTTTCTTTCTTTCTTTCTTTCTTTCTTTCTTTCTTTCTTTCTTTCTTTCTTTCTTTCTTTCTTTCTTTCTTTCTTTTTCTTTCTTCCTTCCTTCCTTCCTTTTTTCTTCCTTCCTTCCTTCCTTCCTTCCCTTCCTTCCTCTTTCTCTCTTTCTCTCTCTCTTTCTTTCTTTCTTTCTTTCTTTCTTTCTTTCTTTCTTTCTTTCTTTCTTTCATACAAAAAACCCCTTTATTTAACGGTAATTGTGGTAGGAGCACCTGGAAATCCTGAAAAGAGCAGCTCCATGTACTGGTGGTCATGAACACCTTATTCCCACCATCTCTCTGACCAGCTTTCAGAACAACATCTATGAACGTTGCTTTCCCCACTGTTTGCCACTGCCAATCGAACGCTGCCCATTCAGACAGGCTGGGAAGGGCAAACACCGGGTTGCCTGGGAGGGGAGGGGGAGAGGCTTGGTAGGAATTTGAAGAGGAGGAGGTGAGTTTGGAGGGAAATGTTAAATTGGGCCTCTCTACCAGATTCTCTTCTCCAAATTGTGCCTTCTGAAATCTTCTCCCTCCCTCTGTCCTTATATCAAGGGTCTGCCACATTACTTTTGTGTAACTTGCCCCTCAGAGGTTCTTCCCAAGGCAACTGTCCTTCAGCCTCACATTCCGTGCCCCAGGTAAACTTCAGTTCCTAGAAGTCAGGCATGCATTTTCCCATGCACAGTTAATGGGGTTCCTTGTTTTCCATCATCATGCTCGGTGCAGAGCTGGTTTTACGGCCTTGCCCCTTGTTCGCTGAACTTCTGGCAGGTCCCCAGTCCTGTGCCCTCATGGCTCCGTCTGATGGCTTTCGGGGCGGACCTCCTCTCGGCATCTATTCCACACCTCTGTTTCATCGACAAAGCATCTTAGCCAGGAACACACATCTGGAATGGCCCAGGAAGGCATTTCTGTTTGCCACTCTGCCTGAAAAGGCTCTGAGACTATGCAGAGGCGAGAAAGCCCTTCACAACAAGACAAGGGTGACTCTGAGGTGATTGTGACATTTCTATTCTACCCCCTTGCTGAATGTGGGTCATTCTTGTCTCAAGAGGGCAACCATGGCTGCGGTCACACGGAACATTAGCCATGCGAGTCAGACGGAAGACATGCGGGTTTTCCGGGCGCGATCCCACCGGCACATCTGGGAAGTGTAGCACTCCCGTGGCTCAAACGAGGCTTCCTGCCGAAACCACGCGGCAAAAAACTAGTACCTCCGAGGTACTAGTTTCCGGAAACCGCGGGGCAAGGGCGGGCGTCTGATCGCGTTTCCGGTGGCATCCGGCGCCCGCCCATGTTCCCTGGTGAAAAAGTTTTTTTTTTCTTCTAGTCTTTGTGGATGCGCAAAAGCACACAACGGAGCATGCGCAATCATGGTGGAAACAAAAAAAACCCTTCCAGTTTGCCGCACCGCGCACTTCGTTTTTGCGCGCGGGATTGTTCTGCGATCGGCACCTCTCCTTTCCCACGGAACCTCCACAGTACCTCCACGGGAGGTCTGATCAGGTAACCGCGCCTTAGTTTGCCCCGGGGCAAACTGCCACACTTCCCCCCCGCAGTTTCCTGCCCGTGTGACCGGGACCCATTTAGAGATGCATTCTGTCCCCTAGCTTTTGCTCCGTCCTTTTAGAGGATGAAGCCACGATGATCTGGAACCTCTCTGGCCCTGGCCCCCACCTGGTGGAACTCTCTGCTGGAGAACATCCGTGCCCTCTGGGATTTGTTACCTTTCCGTAGGGCATGTAAGGCAGAGATGTTGCACCAGGCATCTGGTTGAGGACAGTGACGGTCTGGGACTCTCATACTTCAATCTCCCCTTTTATTCCTGCATATCCCCTCTACCTAGAAGCAGGGCTATTTTGGGGCAGGAACGCACAGGAATGGAGTTCCGGCTGGCTCCTGAGTTGGCCACGCCCAGCAGGAAGTCATTAGCATAATAGGCCACACCCAACAGCAGGAGCTCATTAGGATTGGCTACATTAGGGGTGTGTGGCCTAACATGCAAAGGGGTTCCTGCTACAAAAAAAGGCCCTGGGTTTTGACAACAAACAAGGTAAACAGAATAAGAAGCAAAAGGTGGGTGTGGCTGGATGACCACACTTCTGGTAACACAGGAGGGTGGCCTCATATGCTAATGACCTGTGCTGTCAGGGGTGTGTCCTAATATGCTAATGAGTTTCTGCTGTTCGGTGTGGCCAATTATGCTAATGAGTTCCTGCTGGGCTTTTTCTACAAAAAAAGCCCTGCCTAGAAGGCTAGTGGAAATTACTGCCGCCATGGAGTTAGTGTTGTTTTTCTGACTGTTTTAAAGTATTTTAGTGTTGTTTTTAACTCAATTATACTGTATTTATTTCAGACGTAAGCCGCCTTGAGCCCTGCTCGCAAGGAAGGGCGGCCGATAAAGTGAATATAGTAAATAAATAAATAAATAAATGCAAGAGGAAGTTGCCATCCCAAGGTCTTTCTCCTTGGGCATAAACGATACGTACCGGATTGTGAGGGTCTGGGCACATTCGTCTCTTTCAAAAATTGGGTTATGCAAAACAGTTAACTTCATTACCCAGATTTTCAAAAAATAAAAGATCAGCCACCTTATTATTTTTTTAAAGGTTCCTCTACCATCTCTTCTCCTGCAGTCAAGAAGGCAGACGGAGGATGAAACGGGCCTAACAATGGACTCCTTCTACCTTTTTGTTCAATCGATGTCTTTGTAGTCGGGCTTAATGTGAGCCAGGCAAGAGGAATCTAAATGTGTGTCAGGCAGGATAGATTAATATGTGAAAAAAAGAACCATTGATTTCCTTTCTTCTTCTGGCTTTGGAATCTTCCCCCTTCCTCCTTTGGATTGTAACAGGAGGTAAATCTTGCTACACCTCCAGTAATCCCTCTTTAGATGAATGCTTTCGAAAGGGGACTACAGACGATAAAGACTCAAGACCATAAAAGCACAACAGCTTCCCTCCAGGGTGCAGCAGAACTTTTGAACATACAATGAAAGAAGAATTACTGCCAGAGAGGAACAAGAGGAAGAGTTTTGTCAGCAGGCACAAACTTTAGCTAGTTTTGGTCCCCAGCCAAGATCAGTGGCTGCTATCAAACCTGACCCTTCCCCTCCAAAGATCAGAATGACCATGAAGACAAGTCTATAAAGCCAAGTCTCCCAAGCTTTGAAGAAGAGAGGGGAGTTGGTCATCCAGTCTTACTGGACTTTGTCACTCCTCTGAAGCTGCGACATCCAAGTCTAGTGAGCTGGCAGGGACTTGCCCCCTACCCTTCTCCTGATCTTTGTAGAAGTGTGTGTGCATGGGAGCACCTTTGGAATTCTGACACCATGTGGTGGGCACAGCCACAAAATGGCGGCCAAAGAATGATTGCCACAAAATGGCGGCCAAAGAATGATTGCTGTAGGAGGTGAAGCCAGCCACAAAATTAGGCTTGCCAGTCCCCAGGCGGGGGTGGGGGATCCCCCAACTTTGTGGGATCTGGCCCACTGCCAGCCAACTGGACTGAAGGGAAAACCCCACCTCCAAACAGCCACCCCCGTGGGTCGTTGGCAATGCGCTGACATCACTTCTGGAGGGGTGTTGCCCTCAATGTCACTGACATGATGACATCACTTCTGGAAGTGATGTCATCAGGTCAGCGACGTCGAGGGCAACACCCTATTTTTTGGGCAAAACTCGATGTATTGCAGCTGTTTTTACTGTAGAGTTTTGCTTAAATAATAGAGCATCGCTCTGACGTAGCTGACGAGATGACGTCACTTCCAGAAGGGATGTTAGCGTGTCGCCGACATCCCTGCCCATCCCCAGAACATCCCCCAAATCTCCCCACCGGCAGGCAGAAGACACCTGCCGACCCTACAGAAAATGGTTGCTGTGGCTTGCCTTCAGTCACTGCCCTACACACATAAACGGTAGCCCCGGTCACGTTACAGTGAACACACATACAATCCATGTACAGTGCATACCTGATTTTTCTTTATACATGCGCTGAGTAATGCTTGAGTTACATTCAATACATCTAGAGCTGAATGTGTGATTGAAACCCAACATTTATCCAGGTAACTGTCTCTGGTTTCATTTGTAAAGTGTTTGTGTGTTGGCTCTTTCTTACAAACATGTAAGAATGTATGTATGTACATGCAGGATATATGTGTGTTCACTGCTAAACGTGAGCAGCGCTGCTTGCATTGAGCTTTGGAGGTGCTTGGAAGTAGTGGCTTCCGTGAAAAATCCATCGGAATCGCAGCAATGAACCTGGGAGAAGGGAAGAGGCATTTCTCTGCAGTTGCGTGCAGTTTCAGACGGGTTCAGAAAAAAGAAAAGAAAAAACCCTTCAGACCCCAGCATGAGGCTAGCAACAAGCCCGTGCCCGTCTCTCACTTTGGACTCGCCACAAGAGTGCTCACCAGGAAAAACAGCATGCTCGCCACAGGCGAGGTGGAGAATGTGCCTGGGGACCCCTGGTGATGGTGTTATTCTCATTCTAGAATCATGCAAGGTCGTTTCCCATTCTGGCAATCGACTGGCAATGGTTTCTGGAATGTCTGTTTCACAGGGACCAAAAAGTCAACATATGACAGTATCTGTTGGAGGAATGAGCAGTGGCAACTGGCAGACAAGGATCTGAAAACGGGTTTCGGCTGTGCTGTGTTTTGCAGGCTGCCTAGCATGCCAGGACAGGAACTCAAAACACACAAAAAAAGAATTCCTTTTTGTAGTGTATCAAGTCCTGACAAGTCCAGACATGTCCAGGGACAACCGTAGAGCTTCGCTCCAAGATACAATGGACTATGCGGACCCTAGCCCGCTCCAATCAGGGGGCTAGGTTCCTGGCCGAGAGCCAATGGGACTCTTGGCAACTGTAAATAACCTATTGGGAAGTGTGTGGGGTGTGTGTTTTGGGTGGCGGTTTCTTGGGGAATATAAGCCGGCCTGCGAGCCGGCCAAAGCTGTCTTGTTCCTGACTGAATAAAGTACGCTTTGCTGAAATTACTCTCCGTCTGTGTACTTTTCACTTTTTGACGGCTGCTATTGTTTTATCCCTTGTGTTTCCCATTAATCTCTAGGAGGGAACGGGACAGAACCCTAACATTCAGTGTAGGCAGGCACTTGGAAAAGGCCCTGACCCGGATAGCCCCAGCTAGCTCCATCTGACTAGACCTCATGAGCTAAGCAGGGTGGGCCCTGTGAAGAAGAAGAAGAAGAAGAGGAAGAACAGGAGGAGGAGGAGGAGAAGGAGGAGGAAGAGATTGGATTTATGCTCCGCCCTTCACCACCCAAAGGAGTCTCAGAGCAGCTTACAAACTCCTTTCCCTTCCCCTCCCCACTACAGACACCCTGTGAGGTAGGCAGGGCTGAGAGAGCTCTCTCAAGGACTGCCCTTGAGAGAACAGCTCTGAGAGGACTTGTGACTGACCCAAGGTCACACCATGAGCTGCATGTGGAGGAGCGGGGGAATCAAACCTGGTTCTCCCAGATTAGAGTCCGCGCTCCTAAACACTACACCAAATTGGCTCTCGTACTTGAATAGGAGACCACCAAGGAAGTCCAGGATCACTAGGCACAGAGGCAGGCAATGGGAAACCACCTCTGAATGTCTCTTGCCTTGAAAACCTTGTGGGTGTCACCATAAGTGAGCTGTGACTTGAGGACACTTTACACACACACACACACACACACACACACACACACACTCACTGGGAAAAGAAGTGGAAACACATGACATTTTAAATGTTGAAAATTCTCATCGTTTTAGTTTTTAATTATTATTATTTTGCAGTCAAAGGGATAGTTTTATTATTTTGCTGTTGCGGTTTCAAAATTCAGGTGTGATTCTCTCAGAATCTCTGATCCCTGGACCTCCAGAAGTCCATGCCCACAGGATTTAGAATGCCCTCCTTTCTGTGGAGTTGATACTGGGGGACTCGGAGGAGCATTCTCTCTTTAATACTTGGATTCGAATGTTCAGAAATCTGAGAAACTGGATAGAAAATTGTCACTGTGAAACCCCTTGAATTAAAGACAGAATAAATCTCATTCAGGACTTATCCCACTGTTGCAAAAAGGAAGGCTTGTGCTTGCATATCGGAAATCTGAGTTTGTCTGTACTGAACTCCTCTAGATCAGGGGCCCCCCCCAACCTTTTTGAGCCTGTGAGCACCTTTGGGATTCTGCCATTGCATGATGGGTGCAACCACAAAATGGCTGCCCCAGGAGGTGGAGCTAAGCACAAGATGGCTGCCCCAGGAGGTGGAGCTAAGCACAAAATGGCTGCCCCAGGAGGTGGAACTAAGCACAAAATGGCTGCTCCAGGAGGCAGAGCCATACATACACACCAGAGGAAGTTCAAGTGCAGGCGAGAAGAGGAGTGATGAAGTCATGGTAGGCAACAGTCCCACTCACTTTCTGAAAACACTAGGTGGGCACCAGGTAAGGTGTCAGCTGGGCACATGGTCACCGCGTTGGGGACCCCTATTCTAGATGAATGGATTGCCATGTGGAGTAGGCTACTTGTTTACTCTGAAGCACCATGCATCTGTGGACTGCAGCTCTCTTGCTCCCCAGAGAGGCTTCCAGATGTCAGCTTCTCCACTGACACTTGTGCCAAACGGGGAAGTGAATTAGGAAGCAGTTCATAAAAGAGACTCCATTAGCAGCCCTTCCATCTTGCAGCTGTCATTAGGCAAAGTGAATGTCACTGAATTTCTGGAAATTGACATGCTTCATTCTTCCCTTGCTCGCTCCTTCTGCATGATGCCTATTCGACTGTAAGTCATTCTTACAGTGTTCTCTTTCCTTTGTTCTTAACAGTGCTCAGTAGACTTTTTAAAGTGCTTAATAAATAATAAAAGAGAGAGCCATTATCCCAGGAGTTTGGAGTGGCTGTGACTGGTTTTGCATGAGAGCTGCTACTTCCCTGTGGGTCGAACACATGGAATTCACTGCCACAGGAAGTGGTGGGTGCTACAAGCATGGACGGCTTCAAAAGGGAATTAGATAAGCATATGGAGCAGAGGTCCATCAGTGGCTATTAGCCACAAGGTATAGATAGGGGCTCTGGGGCAAGTGATGCTCTGTCTTCTTGGTGCTTGGGGGGGGTCAACAGTGGGAGGGCTTCTAATGTCCTGGCCCCACTGGTGGACCTCCTGATGGCACCTGGTATTTCTGGCCACTGTGTGATACAGAGTGTTGGACTGGATGGGCCTTTGGCCTGATCCAACATTGGCGTCTCTTATGTTCTTATGTTCTTATGAACCCGCTAGGCTTGTATGTCTGTCCTAGCAGAGATCAGCACAGGACCACCAAAGCTGACATCAGGCTTGTGGGTGGCCTGTGAAAGACTAGTGATCTAGGGTGAAAGCTGACATTGGGAAGCCTCCTGATTT
Source organism: Gekko japonicus (assembly GCF_001447785.1). NCBI lineage: Eukaryota > Metazoa > Chordata > Lepidosauria > Squamata > Gekkonidae > Gekko > Gekko japonicus. The sequence goes on along the minus strand of NW_015169190.1, from coordinate 201,248 downwards.
TGCACTGCTCTCATCCCCGAATTCCTTTTTCCTAACTCAGCTAGTCTGACACCCATAAGTTATATAGAGAAAACCCACCTGGATGGCAGCCTTATTTATCTGACTCAGCATGCCTTCAAGGGGAGACAAATTTAGTAATATCAGCTGCAGCGGTAAAGACACTCACAACTCTCATGGTCATCAGAGGGATTTAAGGACAGGCAAACAGTTTCAAAGCAACAACCTTCAGCTCTAATGCACCCGCTAACTTATCCTGTAACTGGACTCCTGTTTCTTCCCAATGATCACTTCTCTCTGTCTTTTTTTAAAAGTGACACTAACACTTTAAACCAGGTGTCAAACTCATTTGTTACGAGGGCCGGATCTGACATAAATGTCACTTTGTTGGGCTGAACCATGTGTGCCATAAAACGTAATGGCAGGTACAGGAGATATAAACTGTAAGGACGGCAGCTGGTAAGCTCCGAGCTGGTGTATCCTCACGGCGAGCCCTCATGCGCTGGGAGGGAGGTGCAAAGGAAAACCTGCAAGGGCGGACTGGACAACCAGCGGTGCAGCACTGGGCAGACACTCCTACACCGCTTGACTTCTGTAGACGAAGTTGTTCCGCCGTGCTGAAGCCACAATTGGGGTGGCTCTGTCCACTCCCCCCTGAGCAGTTCCTGTTCCCTCCGTTACACTAGATGCTTGTGGGCCGCATAAAAGCCCTGGATGGGCCAGATCTGGCCCCCGGGCCTTATGTTTGACACCCCGCTTTAAAACAGGGTTCTATCCAGCCACATACATAAGCACTAGAGGTGTGTAACCACTGCCTTCAGGTGATCAAACAAAGGGGTGATGACTGTGGTGGAAACAAGCCATATGGATTGCACACTGTTGGCTTGGTTATTTTGCCCCTTTCTTTCTCACAGTCAATGCCTGATACACTAAATAAGTTATGCAATATTATATGGGCTACTTATAATATTTATGGGCTAGTGTGGTGGCCCCCAAAGCAGCCTGGCCTGAGGGTGGGATGAGAGGCATTTACCAAAGGGGCCTACGCTCCAAAAGGGATGGCATGAGGAAACCTGAAGAGGTGATGGTGGCAGAACTGTGGTCGGGGTCAGGTTCCCGCCTGTCTTGAGTGGGGGTATGGCTTCTGCCCCCCAAGGGAATATTGGAGAGACATACAATTGCCCAAGGATGGGCCAAACCACTGGGAACACAAAGGAGCATGGGAGGAGCCTTGAGGCATGTGGCTGTGAGGACAATGGCAGGCTCTGACAGGCCATAAGAAGGCCATGTGGGAAGATGTGATGGATAGGTTAGGTTCTGCCTCTCCCTCAGAGCAATGAATGGGAGCTGATGGAATGTTAGTGAGAGGGACAGTTGAAAACAGTAGTTAAGACAGTTCAAGACAGCCATTGGGGAGTTACGCGAAAGTCTGGCTGAGTGAAGCTGTGGAGAAGAACAGCCTGAAGCTGACTAGAAAGGGTCAGTTTGTAACAAAGGATCTCAAATGCTGGAATAAGGCAACAATTCAAGTGAAAGTTCAATTGAAAAGAAACTTTGTAACCTCTACTGGATCTACTCCAATGTTCTGTTCAAAATATAAATAAACGTTACATCCTTGTTTGCTTAACCCTGTGGTTTGGTTGTCTCAGGGAAAGAAACGTACACACACAGCCTAAGGTCTCTATATATTTTAGGATATGAATAAATGGTGGCAGTGTTTGAATCCCCAACCCCAATAGCTCTGTGCAGTGTCTGAGTGAGGGGCAATTATTAAAGGGGGCTGGGTTACTCTGTCTAGTGATGTCTGTGGGAGTAAGAGAGAGGACTCGGGATGTGAAATGGTCATGGCTCTCTCTATATTTTAAAAGAATCAAGGTGCATAGAGACATGTGACTGCCTGACCTACTTGTAACCCTGAACCTGTGGAAGAGAGGTTGTGGAGGATGGCAGGCCCTCTATGTGAGTGAGAAAGGTCGCCACACAAGAGTTGGGCTGGTCCTTGGGAAGGGGACCGAAGAGAAGAGAGAAGGCAGGAAGAGAGAAAAGGTGAGGGAAACTGACTCAGAAGGCAGGGAAGGAAGGTGAAAGAGAGACAGGTGGAGCATGATAGGGGAAGAACAGCCGCCCATGCCAGGGGACTAAGCAGGAAGGTCGGCTCTCAGGGGAAAGGACTTAAGGGGCGCCCGTGAGGGAAGTAGGCTGGCAAAGAGACCAAAACAGTAGCCAAGCTCTCATGAAGTTAACCACAGGACAGTGTATTGCAAGTGCCACCAATAGAGGAGAATAAGCGGAGAACCTGGTCTGTGAACTTGTTTGTTCAACTATGGAAAGGGCCTTTGATGTGCCCCTCCCCCTAGGCTAGTACCAACATCTACAGTCTAGTTGCTTCCACTGACACATTTGCAGGCAAATGATATTTTGAAAGGTAAAACTTTTGACGAGCCAAGAGGAAGACAGTAATTCGGTGCAAATATGCAAAATGCTGAGAAAAGGATGCGTAACGTCCACGTATTGTGTCCCAAGCAGCTAGAAAAGATGCAAGTACAACCGGCTTCAGAGAACACTTAAAAATATTAATAATACCAAAACAAACCAAAAAGAAAGAAAAGTAGTTTAGAAAGTGTACTGTAGCAAATGTGTTTGCGCTGAAGGTACCTTCTGTTGAACAGTTCTGCCCACAAGCTGTCTGTAGGATATAGAACATCTCTCGTGCATGCTTGCCACCTTGAAGCAGAGCAGTCGGAAGCGGAAAGAAAACAAAACCAGATAACAGAATGCAAAAGAAATAAACAAAAAAGTGTGAAGAGAAAAGAGAGAGAGAGAAATGAGGGACAGCCGATCTAAGTTAACCATCAAAATACATTTAGAAATGAGATTAGCAAAACTATGGCCAGAGATTTTAAATGACAGACAACATTAGGATCGCAAGTCAATCACATATTATGGAAGAGAAAGAAACAAATCCAGCCATACAGCTTAGCTAAGGCATCATAACCAAAGCGTGAGAGGTAGTATAGTAGTATATTAAAAAGCCATTTCCTTTTTCAGCATCACAAATGCAGTTTCAGTCCCAGGGAGCTGATTTCCTTGTTAGTTTTCTCTTTCTCACAAACCACACAATACTTTTGCTGCTTATTTCCCCATGGCCGGGCTTACCGACGATGTCAAACCACAGAGGGATGTTGGCTGGCTGCACCGAGACCACGCCAACGATTTCTGTCACTCTGTCGCTTTCCATGACGGTGAAGTTGTAGAAGGGCTCGTCAAAAGTCAGTGGGATCGGAGACGGTGGCGGTTTCTTAATCCACTCAATGTGCAGTCGTGCGGTTGAAGACTTCTGCGGCCGGCCATTGTCAACTGCTTTTATCTGGAGAGGATACAGAAGGAGATATTAGTGTCCTTCTGGGTGAAAGGGTTTTAGGGCTTAGTTTTTGTCTCTTGGACCTCTAAGATAGTACTGTCGGTCCAAACATGGACAACTCTTTGCATGACATCTGAAAAAGGATGTTTCTCTAAGGGTCATCGCTGAATAGTCATTTGCCTGTATCAAGAGCCAACCCTGGGCATCTTTGGATAAAGCAACAGAACAAATTTTGAGTCCAGTGGCACCTCTACGACCAACAAAGTTTAATTCTGGGCAGTGTTCCCTCTAAGCTGAGTTAGTGTGAGCTAGCTCACAGTTCTTTAGCCTCCGGCTCACAGATTTTTGTCTTAGCTCAGGAAGGGTGGCTCCAGAGCAAACTAATGTATGCAGCAGCCAAATTGCTCACTCACAACTTTAATGCCAGTAGCTCACATAGTAGAATTTTTGCTTACAAGACTCCACAGCTTAGAGGGAGCATTTATTCTGGGTATAAGCTTTCGTGTGCATGCACACAGCTTTTGTGCGCATGCACACAGGAAGAGCTACATATGTAACTACCATCAGCCAAAATAGCCACATTTACTTCCATCCCTGGCAAGAGGCCTCTGCCTCACAGAACCAAATGCCAACCACAAGACCCTCTGGGCAAGGACCTTGCCCCTTGCTGAAACATGAAGCAGGTGCTACATTGGGAAACGAAGCGCCACAGATGGCATGTCGAAGCGCCACTAGTAGCTCCTGAGCCACTCAGGAGTATCACTGGGTTACAGCCACTCGGGGTGTCGGACTGGCAAAGCCTGAGACTTGAAACATGGCTGCCAGCCATAATAAGGAATTCCAAGCTACAATGCTATAATTGCATATAAGGCAGATTCAGGTGGGGTAGCCGTGTTGGTCTGAAGCAGCAGAACAAAGTTTGGGTCCAGTGGCACCTTCAAGACCAACAAAGTTTTATTCCATATATAAGGCAGGTCCTTATTTCCTCTGCCAAAGAGACAGATCTGAACACTATGTTGTAATATGACCAATATTTTAAGTAAGGGTCCAGGATGACTGTAACTGGACCTGGAGGGACCTAAAAATATTTGTCCAACTAATTTTCATTCTCCTGAAGATCTTCCCAAGACGCCTGGTCATAGAAATCACAGGCCTGATGACAAAGCAGACCCTTGCCTCCGAAAGGATGTGCCATGGCAAACTTGTTCATCCTTAAAGGAGCCAGAGGACTTTAAATATGACTCACTCAAAGAGTCCAGTGTATTCCACTAGGAGGCCGGGAAACAGAGGAAGGGATCTAATGGGATCCAGTGGCTTTGGGATCCAGAGTTCATGGCCACCACTGTTGTCTTAAGAGCCCCAAAAGGCAGAGAGACACAGTGCTGGATGAACATTCGGACTAAATTTCCCCTCCCCACTAAATTCCTGGAATCAAATAAGTTCCCTCCCAGGGAGTAGAAGGACTTGTAGTCTCTAGGGGTAGAAAAGTTGGACAAAGTCCCCAGATGTGGAATGGATCAGCCATCCATGCTGATCCTAGGTCAGCTTAAAAAGGTGACAGAATAAAGTTTTTTTGTTTTTTTTTAAACCCAATAACTGAAAGTTGAAAATGGACCACAACTTTTGTCTTGTCCCAGTATTAAATGCTTACGGTTAATATATCGTAGCTCCCAGCCGTGAACTGCTTCCTGGAAGATACCATTCCGGTCTTTGGGTCAATGAAAAACTTCCCATCGTCATTTCCATCCACTATGCTGTAGGAGATTTCTGCATTAGGACCATCGTCCTTGTCAAAGGCAAAGGCTCGGTAGATGGGCTCCCCTCTTTTTTTCCTGTCTCTTTCGGGCAACTTGATCTGATATACTTTCTCGGGGAACTGGGGCTTGTTGTCATTTTCATCCAGAACCTGAACGACCAGCCAGACTGTGGACTGCCGGGGGGAGACGCCTCCATCTGTGACTGTGACCTGGAGAGGGGAGATGATAAAGACAAGAGATAAGAATCATGCAAAACATATTGTGTGAGGGATGGCTCAAAATGGAGGACAGGTCTATCACTGGTTATAAGCCATGGTGACTAAATGGAACCAGAAAATAAGAAGTAGCAGAAAAACAATATTAACAAAAAAAGTCTTTATGACTGTTAAAACCAAGAACAAAAGTATATAAAATCAAAAATGAATACAAAATACACATTTATACATAACACAGTAAAGACTGTCTTATACACATCAAATGCACTTCGACAAAGTCTTCTTCAGTGGTCATGAAATCTAAAATATATAAATATTAGCCAAAAGGTATCGATGGAACCCTACGTCTGGGGCAGTGATGCTCTGTATTCTTGGTGCTTGGGGGGCCACAGTGGGAGTACTTCGGGAGTTCTGACCCCAATGGTGGACCTCCTGATGGCACCTGGGTTCTGGCCACTGTGTGACACAGAATGTTGTACTGGATGAGCCACTGGTCAGATCCAACATGGCTTCTCTTATGTTCTTAGTTCTGAGAGAACTGTGACTGACCCAAGGTCAACCAGCAGGCTTCATGTGGAAGATTGGGGAATCACACCTGGTTCTTCAGAATCAGAGTCTTTTCCGCTCTTCACCACCACACCACGCTGGCATGTCTTCTGATACTATTTAAAAAATAGATTCAATGAAATCATGCGAACTGTCAGTTGTACATTCCATTGACCCATATGAATACTGATATTTCATAAATTATTATATTAAAGTGCCATGTGTTGCTAGAGCCATTATGCCACTGCTTATGCAGGTGGAACTGTGCTAAGTAGATGTTCCTTTCCACTCTGGATCCAACCCAATCTTTCTGGATCAGAAAAGCAGCCTCATTTGCCATGGTACAGAATTCCCACTAGTCATCTTGTAGTCATTTGTAACTTTGGCTAGTTCAGTGCCGAAACATTTTTCGGTATCCGGTCCTGTCACACCGGGCCTCAAAGGGATGATTTACACATCTGCTGTTGAGAATTATTTACTGCAAGATTTGGCAGCTCTAAGCAGGATGCGCAGTTGACTTCTAAAAATGTTCCTTGTCATCCAGTCCTAATGTGCGACCCTTTCCCCATCTTGCCTGCCAAAAGCTCTTCTCGAGTCCAGTCTCTTTCCAGTTTGCTGCCTTCAGTCGCTGAGTGGCTCCCTAATAATCCAAGCTCCCCCCCCTTCCTGTGCCATCGCTTGCCCTTAAAACACTTTCCCATGCCAAAAATTCTTCTGCCTGCCTAAGAAACCCTATAATCAACATCTCCTACTTCACCGGCCACAGGCCATTATGGCCTGTTCCATACCTTTTCCCCTGGCAACTGCAAACTACTGACAATTCCAAAATTGTATGCTTTTGGAAACATGCGCTGCTGACTTAAATGGAATGGCACAGCGGCTGACGTTGAGACAGGCTGAAGTCTCTGGATGGCCTGTGCTTTTATCCTATCAAAGCTGTTGCCTCTTTGGTATGAAGACAATTTAGTACTTTGAATGGAATTACGTTTGTCTTGATATTCAGAGATACTTTCCTCTTATCACAATCTGAGTTTCATAGGCTCCGGTCACACGGGCCGGATATCACGGGGGGAGGCGTGGCTGTTTGCCCCGGAGCGAACTACCGCGTGGCAGCCGGATCAAACATCCTGCCGACGTCCCGTGGTTGGGGGGAGGTGCCGATCATACCTCACTCCTGCGGCGCGGGAAAGAAGCACTGCGGGGGTTGTTGTTTTTTTTTTTAACCCAAGTGTTCGCATGCGCCGTTGGGTGCTTGTGCGCACCCGTGGAGACTTGACAAAAAAAAACTTTTTGCGACGGGACATGGGCGGGCGCCGGATGCCACGAGCTAACACCGGAAACGTGATCTGACGCCTGCCCTTGCCCCACGGTTTCCGGAAACTAGTACCTTGGAGGTACTAGTTTTTTACAGCGCATCTTCGGAGTGAAGCCTCGGGTGAGCCACGGGAGCTCTACGCTTCCTAGATGTGGCGGTGAGATCGCGCCCGGAAAATCTGCCTATCTTCCATCTCTCCAGCGTGCCTAATGCTCCGTGTGACCGGGGCCACAGAATCACAGAATTGGAAGGGACCTCCAGGGTCATCTAGTCCTGAACAATGCAGCAGATTCACAAATACTCCCTCCCACACCCCCAGTGACTGCTGTTCCATGCCCAGAAGTTAACAAAACACCTCCAGGATCTCCAGCCAAACTGGTCTGGAGAAAAACTGATTCATGACCCCAAAGTGGCATCCGCATTTCCCTGGTCATGTAAAAAAGGGCCACAAGAACAAAGCACCGAGGCAACCCTTCCTGCCCTCCCTCTCATGATCTGCCTAAGTTCACAGAATCAGCATTGCTGTCAGATGACCCTCTAGCCTTTGCTTGAAAACCTCCAAAGAAGGAGAGCCCACCACCTCCCGAGGAAGCCTGTTCCACTGAGGAAACGCTCTGACTGTCTGGAAGTTCTTCCTCATGTTTAGCTGAAAACTCTTCTGATTTAATTTCAACCCACTGGTACTGGTCCAACAGGAAACACCATCCTATATATAACAGCCCTTCAAGTACTTGAAGTTGGTTATCATATCACTCTCAGTCGTCTCCTCTCCAGGCTAAACATACCCAGCTCCTTCAACCTTTCCACACAGGACTTGGTCTCTAGACCCATCACCATCTTCGTTGCCCTCCTCTGGATACGTTCCAGCTTCTCTATATCCTTCTTAAATTTTGGTGCTCAAAACTGAACATAATACTCTAGGTAAGGTCTAACCAGAGCAGAATAAAGTGATACCATCACTTCGCGTGATCTGGACACTATACTTCTGTTGATGACAGCCCCAAATCGCATTTGCCTTTTTAGGTTCTGCATCACACTGCTGACTCTTGTTCAGTGTATGGTCTCCTAAGACCCCTAGATCCTTTTTGCACATACTACTGCCAAGACAAGTGTCCCCCATACTATAATTATGCATTAGATTTTTCCTACCTAAATGAAGAACTTTACATTTATCACCATTGAAATTCATTTTATTTGTTTTAGCCCAGTTGTCCAGCCTGTCAAGATCATCCTGTATTCTGACTCTGCCTTCTACTGTATTTGCTACCCCTCCCGATTTAGTATCATCTGCAAATTTAATAAGCATTCCCTCTATTCCTTCATCCAAATGACTGATAAAAATGTTGAACAAAACAGGTCCCAGGACAGATCCTTGCGGCGCTCCACTTGTCACTCCTCTCTAAGAAGATGAGGAACCATTCACAAGCACTCTTTGGGTGCGATCTGTCAACCAGTTACAGATCCACCTAACTGTCATAGGATCCAAACCACATTTTACCAATTTGTCAACAAGAATATTATGTGGAACCTTACCAAAAGCCTTACTGTAATCAAGATAAACTATGTCTACAGCATTCCCCTGATCCACCAAAAGATTCCCTGGATACCGTCTCTCTATGAAGTCAGTTCAGATAATAAGGGTGTGCTTGTGCATGGACTTTCTGAGGCACGTTTAATATTAAAAGCACCAACAGGATGTGAGTGACTCATAGTGCTGGGTCACAGGTTGGGTGGGTTCTCCCATGCTCCTTTAGGGTTGCCAACCCCCCCCCCCCGTGTGCGCCGGGGCCCCCATTTTGGGGGTTGGGGGGGTTCTACCCGCCGCCGGCCAGATAGCCGGCGGGGGAAGCCCCACCCCCAGCACCCACAGCCACCCATCTCTCTCCCTTTAAGGGTGTGCAACCCGTGTTTCATCCCAAGCGCGAACTCCGCAAGCTTGCAGGGAAAAGCCAGCTTCGTTCTTAAAAGGGAAACGCAGCTGCTCTTAAAGGGGAAATGCTGGCTGCCGGCTACTTTAACTGCAGGGAGCTGCCGTTTCTGGAGATCTGGCGCACAGGCGGGTGGGGTGGCAGACGTCCCCAACATGACGTCATCACGTTGGGGATGCCCCACCCCCTCCAGGAACGCTCCCAAAGTCCCCCGCTGGGGGTGGAAGATGGACTTGGCAACCCTATGCTCCTTTCCTAACAGCCCCCCTCCCTGCAAGCTGTTATAACCCCCTTCACTCTGGCTCTGCAACCTTCACCTCAATTACCTTCTCAGACTGCTCTGTAATATCTCTGTTGGAAGATTTGAACGTGTTCCTCTGACATAATGAGTATTCTGATCCTCAACACATTTGGCTAAACAGCTATGTTCAGTGGTGAAGAGTGGTTTATTTCGCAGGGAGGGGGATATAGAGGCTAACAAACCTAAATAAATGAATATATATTCCAAACTTTGCAGGGATATTTCTTAGCATGATGATGCACAGATACCAGTTTGTATTTTTGATGAAGAAAAAATAACCCCAGAACTAAATAAATATGCAGCAGTTAACCAGGAAAGTAATCAATGTGAGACGGGAGGTCAACGCCGCTAGACGGAGGAAAATGGCTTGGAACCATAAAATTCTGCCACTGTGGGAACTGGCATGTTAGCAGCTATTTGTGAAAAGCAGACTCCAAACCACTTTAAAGCCAGCAAAAATCCATTTCTGCCTCACTGCTCTAATGTTATAAAAGTTATCGTCGAAATGGGGAGGATAATGTTGAAATATATATGGATTTTATTTCCTTTAAAGGATACATGTTACTTTTATCTCCCAGTAGCTGTCTGATCTTGCATTATTTATTTCTGTGATATCTCACCATTAAATGATGAGCCATTCCACTTAAGGCTACAGTCCAGTAGGTAGTTTAACCCCTTCCTTTCCCTTCCCCACCAGCCACCTTCCAATGGACTGTCCTTTGAACTACAGCACGAGCCAAGATCTCTCCCGGCATTTCCACAGTACTTGCAGTCACACAATAGAGCTATGCATATACTATTTTGTCCTATGTACACAGCAGTTAGATCTAAATTTCTTGATAATCTGCTAATAGGACAACAGTTTTCTTCTGACATTGACAAGCCGGTCTTTCTATTATCTGACACTGATCCGCTCATCAGTTATAAAGTGTCTCTTTTCGCCTTGGCCGCCAAAGAAATCAGGGCTAAGACTGAAGCTTCAGAAAAATCAACCTTTTTATGACTAACTGGATTTATTATTTTACAATTTTACTGTTTATAACTGGTCCGTATTTACTTGTGCGAAGATTGTTTTTAATCGCTGTTTTACCTATTTTCTTTTTATTATCCTGTATTGTGACGGTCCATGGGGTCGCAAAGAGTCGGACTCGACTGTGCGACTGAACAACAAAAAATTGTGACTGCCTTTGCCTATATACACAATAAATATTCTGGTATCTGGTATCAATAGAGTTATGCAATTTATGTAGACAGACTTTGTCCTTGCTCTCTTACCATCCATTCCCCAGTAGGGCTCTGATGTGTATTTTGGACTGCAGATGTATGTTCAGGGAACTGGAATGCTCTTCCACACAAGAGAATTCCCCCTGCACAGAGAAATAGGAGAGAGGAAGAAGGGTTCACACACACACATACACACACACACAGAGCTTTTCTCCTCTATGGGATTACAAAGAGTCTTACATTATTCTCCCTTCTTCCATCTTATCCTCACAACAACCACCCTTTGAGGTAGGTTAGGGTGAGAGAGACTGGTCCAGGGTCACCCAGGGGGCTTCCGTGACAGAGTGACAATTTAAACATGGGTTTCCCATCTCCAACACTGATACTTTAGTCTAACCAGTACATCATACTGATTCTCAGAGCCAAGGTCACTGGCAGAACGACTTGAGGAGGAGGGCAGGACTTTCCTATTGTACACTTTGTGGTATAGTGATCTCTCTTTTAAATGCATTCTTGGGAAAGCTGAAATAATTGTGAAAGCTTGTTCTCTAAAGATTTCCCTTGACACACTCGGCTACAGATGAAACTGTGCATAGCCTTGTTGCGCATAACTTTGTTCATTTCTGTCACTGTATCTGTATGCCCCTTCTGTTATGTCATGGGGTGTAGTGGTCTGAGAGCTGGACTGGGATCTGGGTGACCCAGGTTTGAATCTCCAGTCTGTCATGGAAGGTTACCAGCTGATATTGGGCCAGTCACACACTCTCAGACTAACCTACTTCACAGGGGTGTAGTGAGCAGAAAACGGAGGAAAGGAGAACAATGTAAGCAGCTCTGGATAACCTTTGGGGAGAAAGGTAAGGTATCAATGAAGCAAACAAAGGCCCTTTCTGAGGATGCTGCTAAGTCCGCCATCTGAAATAAACTAGCACTTTATATTTTATAATATTTATCAGTTTTATAATATTTACCAGTTTGGTGTAGTGGTTAAGTGCATGGACTCTAATCTGGGAGAACCAGCTTTGATTCCCCCACTTCTCCACTTGCACCTGGCTGGATGACCTTGGGCAAGCCGTAGTTCTGATAAGAGCTGTCCTTGAAAAAGAGCAGTTTCTGTCAAGAGCTCTCTCAGCCCCACCTACCTCACAGGGTAGAGGAACTGATCTCTGCTACCTAAAGAACAGTTGTAATTTTGAGTGATCTCCAGCCGTCACCTGGAGATTGGCAATGATGGTTCCCCAGAAGGGAATAGTTGGTTTGGAGGGTGGAGTCTATGGCTTTGTACCTGTCCGAGGTCCCACGCCTCCTGAAACCTCACCCTCTCCAGGATCCATCCCTCACATCTCCAGGAATTTCCCACCTGGAGTTGGCAACCCGATCTCCTTCCCAGCCAATCATCAACTTACCTTTATTTCCCCCTCACTCTTCAGCTTTCCACCCCCCACCTGCAGCCTCTCCCGTGCTCTGAAGCCCTGACTGCTACGTCACATTGGCTGTCATATGGGGGCTACCTCAGCAGCATATAAGGATACAGAGCCTTCCATTTTCTCCAGGGGAACTGATCTCTGCCATCTGGAAAGAAGTTGTAATTCTGAGTGATCTCCAGCCCTCACCTGGAGATTAGACACATTTTACCTCAGAACAGCAAAACTGTTTAGAACGTTAGGGGCAAAAGCCAATCAAGTCGCATATGCAAACTAACCCTGTGTTCCGAGGCAAAGGCCAATGAGGCTGCATATGCAAATAACCTCTGTGTTCTGACTGGCTATTGCGGGGGGGACAGCAAAATGTTTAGAATGTTGGAGGCAGGACTCAGGCAAAGCAGCCAGTGGATAGGGAGACCCTCTGAATGACAGATCATATACAGAACTGATTTTGGAGCGTGTGGAATGTTCTAGAGAAGTGCCACCACCATTCGGCTTTTATTTATAAGGGAGATGTGAGCCTGCCTCAGCAGGGAGGGCGGGATAGAAATTAAATGAATGAATGAATGAATGAATAATAAATGAATCCTGGTTCAACGCTGACTCCTACTAGCTATTCTGCACTATACTTGAGTTTACCCCTCTTTTTATCCCATTTTTTTGTCAGTTCCGCGTTACATTGTGGTCACCCCGAATTCGGACCGCCATTGCCCCAGGGGTACATGGACCCTGTTTTGGCGTGGTCTTTCCCTCGATCCGGAGTGGCCCCGGTGCAGATTTAAGTGTAGAATTTTAAACTCGGTTTTGATCCTCCCTGCCCCTTTCCCGCCATACCTAGGACATTAAACCTGGGTTTACTGTTTGCAAGTTAGTAATACCAATTTGTACAGGTCAGCCCTACCACTTGAGCAGAAAAGCCCTCTTGAATAGTTCAGTTTTGCACAGTTTGTGGAAGGCCAGGGGACTAGAAGCTCTCCTGACCTCCTCGGGCAAACCGTTTCACAAAGTGGGAGCCACAACGGAGAAAGCACATATACAGGCGTTTGATGATTTTCACCATTTGCAGGTTGGCACATGCAGAAGCCCCTATCGACTTGAGCCAAGTTGTCATGGTGGAGTATAGGAAGCAGGCCCGTAGCCACAGCCCCATTAATTACCAGCCGCGCCCCACAAAACTCCTATTTGCAGGTTGGCACATGCAGAAGCCCCTATCGACTTGAGCCAAGTTGTCATGGTGGAGTATAGGAAGCAGGCCCGTAGCCACAGCCCCATTAATTACCAGCCGCGCCCCACAAAACTCCTCAAACTTAGGGTTGTTTTTTAAAAAAAAACACTTTAAATTTAGCTGTGGTCTTGCGGTGAGGGGAGAATAAGCAGCAGGGCAAACAAACAAGCACACCAGAAGTCTCTCCCCACCCCAGTTGTTGCATTTCTTTGACCAAGTCTGGCCTCCCCCCCAAAGACAAGGGATGTTACCCAAGTAATTTAATTAACTTTAATTTAACTGCCCCTTTAAAAATTTTAATGCCCTCCCAAACAAACTCTGTATAAGCTCTTGTCGTAAAAAGATAACATTTTATTTATTTACTTTATTGATTGATTGATTTAATTTATACCCCGTCCTCCCCGCAGCGCGGGCTCAGGGCGGCTTACAATCAGGCATAGGCCAGTATCAAATATAAAACATTTTAAAAACCATTTAAAAACTCTACAATACAATAACATTATTATTAACAGAAGTGCTCTGATCTTCCACAAGATGGCATATTGCAACTACCCCGCCAACTCAGCGTTGTCTGCTCCGGGAAACACTGGTGTTCTCTCGTCCAGGGCCAGGTTATGATGGTAGTGATGGTACCACTACCTGATGCACATAAAGTAAAAGGTAAAGGTTCCCTTGCTCGAAAACCAGTCAAATCCAACTCTACGGTTGTGGTGCTCATCTCTGTAGACCACGGAAATGTCTTCGGACAGCGCTGGCTCTTCCGCGGATTCAACTGGCTTTCGAGCAAGGGAACCTTTACCTTTTACATACAAAAAAAATCCTGGCTATGGGCCTGATAGGGAGAGATGGGGTCCCACAAATAGGGAATAGAGTCCCACAAATAGGACTTTAATAGGGAAGCAAAGGTTTACACCGATCTTTTGGGGATGCCTGCTTTATCGCAACTGTAGAAGACTTTTCCCAGCAGTGACTGATTTGGGAGGTTTACAAGAGGTTATTTCCTAAAACTTTCATACGGGGGCGTCCACTAGCTTCACATCCTTCGTAAAGCACAATATGATATGCAAGGCAGAACTGGTAAACTGCGTGAGGTTCATCCTCTTAAAAAACAGGAAACGCTCAGCAGTTTTGTGTCAAGGGAAGAAGGAAATTTCTTGCAATTCTCATCTCTTTTCAAATTGTCCTTATTAATCAACAGTGTGCTGAGGTAGCAGCATCATTTGAAAATTAATGAACTTCAAGATTTTGAAGGATGTGACACTGCAGAGGGGGGGAGAATGTGATTCCACACCTGCAAGTCAGAATTAGTTTGCAGGGAGAAACTGCTGCAGGAGACTAATACTGCTCAAGATGTTTAACTTTGAGGCACAGATGATAAAAAGACAGCACCAAAGTGAGAAGAATAAAAGAAAAGAAACAGCAAAGGCGAACAAAAATGTGCGTTGTTTACAAAGCTGTCTTTTCCTCCATTCCTCTGAATATCCATCCGTCCGTCTGTCCATCAAATTTTGTAAGTCCCAAATCCAATTTCTTATGGAATGTAAAATATACTGAAAAGGAATATTCTGTAAAATACATACATTTCGAAGGACTGCCCTCGTCATCCAGCGAAGAGATCCCTCACTCAGCATGATTATATCTATGATTTCTGTGGACTCCCCTGAAGATGTGGAATCCTGCTAGTCAAATACCAGAGTTTGCTAGTCAAATACCAAATGGGACCGGCGCACCCCGCGCCGGAGCCTCCACAAGTTTGGGAACCCACAGACCCCCCGGAAAGAGGTTCAGAGAGCCCAGTTGTCCCGAAAGCCCAGAAGACAGGGGGGCGGGCACGAGTGCAGGGGAGCCGGGGAAGCTGGCACGTACCCAAACGCCGAGGGACCGACGTAGTCCTTCAGGACAGCGTGCAGGCAAACGGGGAGTTTCAGGATCTCCCGGAAGTGACCCCACCCCCGAAGACACCCAGGCAACCCCACTTGGGAGGTGGGACCAGAGAGAATGACAGGGAAATTACCCAATCAGCGGATGACAGGGGAGAGGGGTGGAGTTCAAACTCTGAGTAGCTCACAGGGATGTAAATAACTCTCCCCTTCGTATGCGTAAATAACTCTCCCTTCCTTCATGTTATCCTTAATACAGCCCGCTGAGATAAGCAGTGGATCCTAGGTCCTTGGAGCGAATGATTCCAAGAGGTCTTGGAGGGCTCACCAATACTTTCCCTAAGCTTCCTAATTAATATTTCTATTGCTAATAAATCATATTTCTACTACTAATAAAATTTGAATGCCTGAGTTTCATTTTGACTCAGCATTTAAACCCAACATGCAGAAGTATGACACATTCAAATTGAATAGTGATTTCCTTGGAAACCCGCGCTTACATCATTCTGAAATTTTGCCATGTGAGCTCTTGTACTTCTAGGGACTTCGGTGCCAAGGGGTTAGAAAACAAAACAAATAGAAACCGGGCTTACTGCTGTTTTGGGGAAGAGAATGTGGCAGGGTGCAGCTTCATCTCATCAGATCTCAGAAGCTAAGCAGGGTCAGTACTTGGATGGGTGACCACCAAAGGAAAACTCGGCAGAGGAAGGCCATGGCAAACCAACTCCGCTTCTCGCTTGCCTGAAAACCCAAGTGACTTGAGTCAGGCATGAAAGATAGCAAAATGTCGAAATGAGCCACACTGCATTGTTTCTATGCAGGCAGCATCCACTACTGACTTGGGCTGGGGTCGCCAGAAGTCAGTTGTGACCTGACAGCGGTTGTGTAGGTAGTGCCAATTTGATGAATAATTTCTGCTCTTACCAATATGAAAACTTGCATTGAACTTCAGCAGAGCACACCTCTAGATTCTAAGTGGGTTGCATGAAAAGAAGAAGAAGAAGAAGAAGAAGAAGAAGAAGAAGAAGAAGAAGAAGAAGAAGAAGAAGAAGAAGAAGAAGAAGAAGAAGAAGAAGAAGAAGAAGAAGAAGAAGAGGAGGAGATTGGATTTATACCCCGCCCTTCACTTGGGAGTCTCAGAGCGGCTTACAAACTCCTTTCCCTCCCCCTCCCCACAACAGACACCCTGTGAGGTGGGTGGGGCTGAGAGAACTCTGACACAAACTGCTCTTTTTCAAGGACAGCTGTGCCAGAGCTTGTGACTGACCCAAGGTCACATCAGCAGGTGCAAGTGGAGGAGTGGGGGAATCAAACCCGGTTCTCCCAGATTAGAGTCCGCGCACTTAACCACTACACCAAACTGGCTCTCCACACATTAACCACACAATCACATGGCAGGATCAGCAGAACCATTTCTAAGTGGTCAGATTTAATTGCCCCAGAATACCCATCCCCCCCCCCCAATCAATTTGGATGAAATTTAGCAGGCATTCCCTTGGGTTCTGCACAGAATTTCTACTGATGGAAGAACTTTCTGTCAGTGGAGCCAGACTTTCTCACCTCCCCCTCCTACCGTGGCCCATGATGGCCCCTGATATGCTGTTCATGGGGGGGACAGAAACCCCGGGAGTTGGAGGTCTGTAGCACCAGGGAAGGAGGAATTGGGAAACACCATTCCTCCTTCCATTAGCAGAAATTTTCTGCTGGTTCCCATTCACTGTTCCTTCATGGAGGGCTTCCGTCCCTTCAAATTTCATCTGGTTCTGGATGGCCCAGGATAGCCCGATCTTGTCAGATCTCGGAAGCTGAGCAGGGTCAGCCCTGGACAGTATTTGGTATGGGAGACCTCCAAGGAATACCAGGGCCGTGATGCAGAGGCAGGCAATGGAAAAGCCACCTCTGAAACGTCTTTTGCCTTAAAAACAAGTCTAGCTTGCCACCTAGTGGTGCATAACGCTAAAACTTCTGGCTGCCAAAACCGGTTAGCTTGTTAGAGCAGGATTTATGAGTATAAGAGAAACGTGGCTGCCGCAGAAACAGCAGCTTGTGATTCCCTTGCTTTCCTCACCCATAAGAACATAAGAGATGCCAATGTTGGATCAGGCCAAAGGCCCATCCAGTCCAACACTCTGTATCCCACAGTGGCCAGAAATACCAGTGCCATCAGGAGGTCCACCAGTGGGGCCAGGACATTAGAAGCCCTCCCACTGTTGACCCCCCCAAGCACCAAGAAGACAGAGCATCACTTGCCCCAGAGCCCCTATCTATACCTTGTGGCTAATAGCCACTGATGGACCTCTGCTCCATATGCTTATCTGATGGAAGACAATCTACGGATCTCCTGGCTATACTACACACAATGGCTATACTACACACAATGGCTATACGATAATAATAGTAAACATCTGATTCTGAGGAGAATTTTTTAAAGTTACAACAAACTGAAACTTGCCATTTCAAATCAATGGGAGACAATTCAAAAATTAATAAAAGCAGAAACCAAGGGACAGCTGTTGAGTCAAGGATGAAGCAAAGCAAAATGTCAACATGAGCCACACCGCAGCATTTTTCCTCAGGAAACATCCAGTGATCACTCTCCATTGGTTATATTCCAGGAGTTAAATTCTCACTTTGTATTTATTCTCCCATCCACCTTCTCAATATGTTTTATTAGCTATGCATTCCCCTTTGCATATGAGAGGGGGGAAAACTTATGGTCCCTCAGAGAGGAAAAACTTCAACTCTCTTTATGTTCTATAAAGGTTTCCCTGGCTCAAAAGCCAGTCGAATCCGACTCTAGGGTTGCGGTGCTCATCTCCGTTTCCAAGCCGAAGAGCCAGCGCTGTCTGAAGACTTCTCCGTGGTCATGTGGCCGGCATGACTAACCGCCGAGGTGCACGGAACGCTGTTACCTTCCCACTGAAACGGTACCTACTTATCTACTTGCAATTAACTAGGAACTTCTTCCCAAGGAACAAGCGGTTATTAGGTTTTTACTCAGTTAAGAGGTATCTACATGCCATTTTCAGATCGCGCCTTAAAAAAGAAATTCCACCTGCATTTAGCTGCCTGTGTAGCTTCCTGCTACGGGGCCCTAAGAAGCTTTTACATTGAGTATCGATAGGAGGAGACATTCTTCTCTAACTTTGACTGACTCCACTTTGGTGGATAATAGTTGTTCAAAACCTCTTGTCTGCGCACTTCAGGGGATAAAGTATCTCCCAGCCTGACTCCTCTCAGAGTCCTCACGCCTGCTGAGAAGTACGCGCAGACTACAAAGCTCATCACATTACCATCTTCTCGCAGGCTCATCTGCTCCTCATTTGCTATTCACGTACATTGCTTGATTCCAATCTCCACAGCCAGCAGGAACTAAACACCTTCCTTCAAAGTTTCCTTCAATTTATGGTGATTGCTATAGAATTCTAATCTCCTCCCTTTCAGACAGGCAGGTCCAAATTTATGGGATTGTCCATGGGACCTTGAGCGGAGTTTCTTTCAGGAGCAGAGGCAATTTCGGTTTTACGGGCTCCTTTTACTTCAGAAACACGGAGCAATAGTCCTCCTCGCAAACAGCCCTACTTCTGTTGCCTATCCTTTTTTTGCATATTTGTGAAAAGCCTTGTTATTTTGCAAACTGGGGAACTATGCAGTTTTCCACAGAAGCAGAGCTCCCCACCTGCTCTACGAAGTCTGAGCATGTTTACTCAGAAGTCAGCACCACTGATTTCAATGCAACTTACTCTTAAGAAAGCGTGTGCAGGGATGGAGCTGTAGTGTGTACAGGAGGAGGAGGAGGAGGAGATTGGATTTATCCCCTGCTCTTCACTCGGAGCCTCAGAGCGGCTTACAAACTCCTTCCCCTCCCCACAACAGACACCCTGTGAGGTAGGTGGGGCTGAGAGAGCTCTTTCAAGAACCGCCTTTTCAAGGACAGCTCTTGACAGAACTGTGGCTTGCCCAAGGTCATCCAGCAGCTGCAAGTGGAGGAGTAGGGATTCAAACCTGGTTCTCCCAGATTAGAGTCAGCACACTTAACCACTACACCAAGCAAACCCATGCTCACTTACTCAGGAATAAGGGCTCTTTTTGTAGCAGGAACTCCTTTGCATATTAGGTGACACACCCCTAATGTAGCCAATCCTCCAAGAGCTTACAGTAGCCCCTGTAAGAAGAGTTCTGTAAACTCTTGGAGGATTGGCTACATTAGAGGTGTGTCGCCTAATAGGCAAAGGAGTTCCTGCCATAAAAAGAGCCCTGATTTTCAGTAGGACCCATGCTGGAAGTAAAAATACTTAGAATGGCACTGTTTATTTACAGTCGTATCCACAAATGTGCAGGCGAATCCAACACATGCTTACATGGCAGAAAGTGCTATCAGAACTGCTAAGAGCCAACGTGGCCCCCCGGACGAAGATTCCCACTGCCCCTTGCCTTCAGAAGATGCTTGATAAGAAATGGCATATTGCTATTAACTTCCAGGAGCATTTTTTTGGTTGCCTAGGCTTGCCAGTCCCCAGGTTGGGGCGGGGGTTCTCCCGGTTTTCGGGGCTTCTCCCCGCTGCCAGCCCGCACCCAAACCCTGTCCCCCCCAAAGCCACGTCCCTGTGTGACTTCCTGGAAGTGATGTCATCACACCGAGGGCATCAGACGGGGAAGCTCCGGTGTAGAGGCAGGCAAGGGCAAACCACCACTGTTTGTCTCTTACCTTGAAAACTCTGCTGTTGTTCTTGTTCAGTTGCACAGTCGAGTCTTCGCCCATGGACCACATCACGCCAAGCCCTCCTGTTCTCCACCGTCCCCCAGAGTGTGCTCAACCTCATGTTCATTCGTTGCATCAATAACACTGTCTACGGGGTCACTATATAACAATAACAGTGTCTACAGGGGCACTATAAAACTCTACGGGGTCACTATACGTTGGCTGCGACTTGATGGCACTTTCCACTACCACAGCTGCTCACCCTCTTAGTAGCCCTGACGCCCGCTGAGATCTCGGGAGACTGCAGTCTCGTTTGGAAGGAAGCTCCATTGCGATCAGTAGAACTAAAACATGCAACATTTTGTGTCTGTGTTACAGGAACGACAACACTGGATCAAAATCCTGGTCTGAGCTCTGCTGCTTTTACACAGCAAGGAAGAGTCCGTAACCATTCCCATATTTCTTCTTTATAGTGATGGCTTTACAGTTTCTCTAAGGAGGCCTCAGCAGTGGCCATTTAGAAAGTGCAACGGAATTGGGCAGGAAGAGATCTCCAAGCAGCAGTTCAGAGGGGAACAGGGAAACAGCCGTGAGCTCTTATGGACAGGAAGCAAGAGGTAAAGATGAAGACAGCTGAAATCAGCTTGATGCAGGTGCCGGGACCGCCAGAGGAGAGGCTAGGGGCAAAACTGCAGGTGCCTTGGTGACCCTGGGTGACCACAGAGGCAGGTAAGTCATGATTTGCTTCCATATGAGGTTTGGGTTGAGCATTGATTGAGGGGACCAAAGGGAACCTTCGTTTGGGGTCCTACAGCAAGTCTTAGAAGTCCTGGCAGGCTGCTCAGTGAGAAGGAACCCCCAGCAAAAACACCTTCAGTCCTAAGAAAGGCAGGTATCTCACAGTTGTGGTAGTGGGGAGATGTGGCATGTGCAGAGCAGATATATACACTGCAAGGTGCTTTTACAATACAATATTGCTTGGGAGCATCTAGATTAACACTTAATGCACCATACAGCTTCTACCACAGATGTCCTTTAAAAAATCCCAAGGCTGCCCCAGGAACTTTAAATCTATCTATCTATCTATCTATCTATCTATCTATCTATCTATCTATCTATCTATCTTATTATTTCTAAATCAGCATTTATATTGTTTATACAGCATAACCACAGTGATTGGAGCCTTATATAACCAAAAGATGGCATCGCTTGGGCGAGGGCATAGTCTAAATTTCAACAACAGATACCCAACATTGTGTGTCTCTGTGTGGAAGCCAAACACAAGGATAATGGGGGATAAATATGCTCCATGCAGTCATGGACAAGTGCAGAGTTCTAATACAACATGGCCTAGTTGGCGATGGGAGGGAATATGTTAAACCAAAAGAACCGTCCCCATTTATTGGTACTATGTCCAGTATCTTATGTGGATGGGGGTGACAGGAACGCTCTTAAAAAAGCTCTATTCAAGATGAAGTTACTCTCCACAATAGATCGCCGCAGAGATTGGAATACTGAGGCAGCAGTTATGTCCTTTGCTCCTGAACTGAAACGGGAGAGTCACCTTTGATGATGCACGATTTATTTTCCAAGTAATCTCCTTCTGATGAGTATCGTTACATTTCTGTTAACATGGCGATCGAAGATAGATGAAATGTTGGTGTGCTGAACTCTAAAGCCTCTTGTTGAAGAGGATCATACAGTCTCACTGTCCTCCTCGAGCCGCTCTAGGGGTTTTACCAAAGTCTACAGGTGTAATATAGCCTATTTGTAAGGAAGGTATAAAAGAGAAAGGATACTCTGGACTAGGAGAATGAAAACAGGGGTAATGGTGGACAGCCAGTGTGATGTAGCAGTTATCTTGCGACACTAAAAATAGGAATCTTGGGTTCAAATCAATACTCAGCCATAAAGCTCATTGGGTGACCTCAGGTCAATCAGCCTAACCTAATGACCATAAAATGGAGGGCTGCGTCCACACACAGCCGGATACTGCATTATCACTGCCCTATAGCAATCATTCTAGGGTTGCCAGGCAAGGCCTAACCACCACCACTGGGAGGAGGAGACTTCGTGGTGGTGGTGGGGAGATTTCACTGTGGGGGAACCTCACTGGTGACATAACATTGCTGACAATACGGTGCCATCACTCCCTGTGAGCCCTAACGTGACATGAGTGTGTCACCAGGCAATGTAGAGAACGTTCTGGCATTTGGGCAAAACTCTATGGTTTCACCATAGAGTTTTGCCCAAATACTAAAGCGTCCCCAGTGTCATGTTGATGTAACTTCTGGGAGCATGGGGAGTGACATCAGCATGTTGGGATGCTGCTGGAGTTTGTCCCCCATTTGCTGCCATTTTCCCTCAGCAAGCCAGCTGAGGGGCGGCAAGGAAGTGCTTGCTGGGGGCAGGGGGGCATGGCAAGCCTAGATCATTTATGACTGGATTGTGCTGTGTGGATGAGACAATCCAGGAGGTGAATGATTGTTATTACTCCACGATAGTATGATATCCTGTGGGTGCAACCAAGAAGCGGAGAACGATGGATGCCCCTCTCTCAACTTTCTGAATGACAGGCCGGATAAAAAAAATTGATAAGACATCTTCGTAATGTGTGAATGGCCACCGATATCAGAACGGGCTCCTGCCCATGTCTCTGTGAAGTGAGGAAGGCAAAGTCAGAGGAGGATGAGAATAAGGTGAGGCGGGGCACCATTAAAGAACGGGTGGGACAAGGTGCAGGCCGGGTGGGGAGTTTCTGTGGCAGGAAGCAGTAACAAGTTAAGAAGTAGGCCTGGTTACATTCTCTGCTCTGACTTATTAGGGTTTAGAATACTCCAGAAGGCCCTCCCCAATCTCCACCCCCCAAAAAAGAAAAGGCATGGAAAGCAGGGATAGGATGAGCCCTCTATTAGAAATATTCTAATATTACTTCTCTCGTGGCCATTCCCAAAGGGAGGAACACATTAATTCAACATTGATATTTTTATTCTTTTGGATGCCTTTGTCCACTGTTTCTCACAGGAGTGCTAAGAAGAGAGAAGAGGAGATTGGATTTATACTCCGCCTATTCAGTCAGAGTCTCAGGGCAGCTTACAATCTCCTTTCCCTTCCCCTCCCCACAACAGGCACCCTGTGAGGTTGGTGGAGTTGAGAGAACTCTGAGAGAACTGCCCTTGAGAGAACAGCTCTGAAAAAAACTCATGCCTGACCCAAGGTCACATCAGCAGCTGCATGTGGAGGAGTGGGGAATCAAACCCAGTTCTCCCACATTAAAGTCCATGCCCTTAACCACTACACCAAACTAGCTGAGGAGGAAGGAAAAAAGAAAGAAAGGAAGGGGGGAGGAGAAGAGTAATGTACTATCTTACAAACTATCTTGGTAATGCGACGGGTCAGATAATGATATTATGGTTCATAATATTCCTCTGTTTCTGGGCATCTTGAATTCCTCAGGCTAGGAGAAAGAAATTGCTTTTTGAGGGTAGACTCCACTGTGCTTGACATGTCAGAGCATCAGTTACTTTTGCTTCTGAAGTTATGCCCTGGTGAATACCTGAAATATTAGTTCTATTGATGACAAAAGTAAGTAATACTTTACTGTCAGAATCAGTTGGTTATTACAGGAGGGAAATCCCTATTTATAAGCAACCAAACAACACAAGAGCGAAAGGTGGCAACTCTCTGCAAAAATCAACAACCTTAAATTATCATTGTCCTGACGGCAAGTTGTTATTTTTCCTTCTACTGCATTTCGGCATACACTGACGGCAGTTTTTTAAAAAGCTCCTGCCTTAACACTTCTAGTTGCAGCAATGAGGTCTTTAGCTTTCTGTGTGAGAAGAGCATTGAACTACTTCAGCCAGCACCTGTGTTAAGTGTTGTATGCATTCTATAACTAAGCACAAGGCCCTCTCATTCTTTGGCACTGCAAACTTGCACTGAGAAAGCATTGTTTTGAATCAACCTTCTAAGCCTCAAGTGAGACCTAAGGGGACTGAAAGCTTCTTGTGTTATGATTACAAACAAGCTAGAAAATCTTCCCACGCACATGATGAATGGCTGTTAGAAGTCAATGGTTCCCAAACGTTTTCAGGCCACTGCCCCCTTGGTTCCACAGATCCATCCCCAGTAACCCCTATCCTCCCCTACAAAAAGCATTGCTCAGAACAGCAGTTTGCACGATCCACTAAGGAAGAGAGTAACAACAAAACTCAAAACAGTCACAATTAATTGTACGTTCATTCAAAATCCAATTAAAACCTTTTAGTTTACTTTAGTCAACAAAATTGATGAAACTGATCCAGTGATACCAGCTTTTCAAAGCCCGATAGTTTCCCCAAACAGGTATACTGGTCTGTCTACAGCTCTGGTGGAGTATTGACTAAAAGCTCCGATAGTTCCCACGAGATTTCAGCACTATATAGAGGCAGAAACCTGGAGTGCCATGTGCCAGCTTCTAGGCTCTAGCCTGGTCAATTGTAAATAAGTGAACAACGTGGTCAAAGAGGCCCACCTCCAATCCCCCCCCAATATCCTCTTGCCTCTTGGCACCTTCTAGGTAATCCCACTGCCCCCCGGGGGGTGGTACCACTCATTTTGTTATAAGTGCGTGCCAAGCATAATCTATATACTAATAGCCAAGTGTCCCCAGTGCATGCGGATACTTATTTCCGCAAATTGGGGGCACATGGATGCTCAACAGAAATTCCTGCACACTTGAAGCATTACTTAGGGTGTGCAGAAAAATCTGACATGTTTTTTAAAAATATACAGGGATACTTAAATCCCCCCCAGACCGAAACTGCATTCTTGCCTTTTGGAACTGTGGCGGAGCTTGCTGCTGGCAGCTGCAAGGGAGCCAGGGGAGCCTTGGCAGGCAGGCAGCTGGGATCCGAGCAGGGCTCACCGCTGTTGCTGCTGGGTGGGGGGGAGAAGCTGCAGCAGGAGGGCAGCTGGGAGCCACACAGGGCTAGCTGCAGTTGCTGCTGGCCGAGGGGGGGGGAAGCCCGGGTGGGCGACTGGGACCTGGGCAGGGCTTGGTGCCGTTGCTGCTGGGCTCACCTGCAGCTGCGCCCTCTTCCTTCTCAGTGAGGACCTCCTCCTGCTTTGGAGGAAGTGGAGGAGGAGGAGGAGGAGATTGGATTTATACCCCGCCCTTCACTTGGAGTCTCAGAGCGGCTTACAAACTCCTTTCCCTTCCCCTCCCCACAACAGACACCCTGTGAGGTAGGTGGGGCTGAGACAGCTCTTGACAGAAACTGCTCTTTTTCAAGGACAGCTGTGCCAGAGCTTGTGACTGACCCAAGGTCACATCAGCAGGTGCAAGTGGAGGAGTGGGGAATCAAACCCGGTTCTCCCAGATTAGAGTCCGCACACTTAACCACTACACCAAACTGGCTCTGAAGGCTGGGGGCCGTGGGGCATACTACCCCCACGAGTATTGCGGGTCCCGCTTCTTGTTATTCTATAACTCTGAATATGGTTTTCAAGATCTCACTATGTAGCTGATCTTGTTTTTAGTTATGACCCTCCTACCTGTGTTAGTGAAGCAAAGTCTTTTGGTTTCTCCTGTCTTTGAAAAACGAGTTCAAGGGAAGACAAAATTGAAGGGGTACAGTATTTATTACACATAATCCCAATGTGAATCGGAAGGCTTCCAAGGGATATATTTTATGACAATCCCAATAATTTTATGACAATACAAATACGATTCCATGGCAATACAAATTATGACAATTTTGGAGACTTGCTTCCACGGCTGCCAGTGTAGAACAGACATTTTTGTCAAAATGATATATTATTTGTTAAACTCAAGGGAGAAGAATGTCAGCGGGATCCTACATTTTTGCTGTGTTGTCTATATTTGTGGCTCGGTATTCATCTTACACTTAACAAAGCCCATTTTGGCTGGATGGGTAAGGAGGATACGATGTGGCCAAGGAGATATTCCAACAGGGCAGAAATCTCTGTCCTTCAGCACACACAGAAAGACACACACACACACCAGTCTTGTCATCCATGGCCTGTTTAGCTGGGTCAGCCCATGCCAGGGGTAGCGATAACAGCCACAGAAAGAAAGCCCAAAGTGCCTCTATTACATAAATGAAAACAATGCAGCATTAGCAAATTAGGAGTCTGTGGCCCACGCTCAGGGACCTCAAATGTTGTAAAAACACCATAACGCAGTGCTAAAGATACACTTCAGATAACACGGAAAGCTTGTAAAGGCAAGCCGCAAAAGACATCCTGCTGGCTGTGAATCTTTGAAACGACGGAACATTTATTGGGGGGGGGGGAGGGGAAGAGAAGTGCGGAGGTTTAATAAATCAGAAGGCCCTTACGGATGCCTCTTTGTCTGGGAAGGCACAGAGCATGGCAAATGCCTTGGGGAGAGATGCAATAAAAAGGAGAGGGCTGTTGTATCAGCCTTATTTGTGCTGGTGGGTGGGTACAAAACGGCCGTGCCACAGAGCTTAAGAAGCAAGCGGCAAAGTAAGAAAAATCCACGAACCCTAACTAATCTTTGGGTGTATTAATCAAAAGAAAACAGCACCACAGAGCAAGCGGCAGGACAGAGAGTTCCAGACTTTGTCAACTGTTAAAAAAACCCCGACAATCTCAAATAACATTCTACTAGCTCCTTTTTACAAGTGTCTTTGCTATCTTATTGTAGTCTAGAATTCTTGTTACCTTTTTTTTACCTTACCATTATATTATATACTTTTTATTAATAATTACGTCTATGATTCTTAATTTCTTATTTCCTTTTGTTTCGGTTAGAAGTCCAGGCATTTTAGTTCTTATTTTCTTCTATCCAATCATAAAATCTTGACCATGTGTTTTCAAAGTCTTCTTTATTATTTCTTCTTAGTATCATAGTCATTTTATCCATCTCAGCAGTTTCCAATATTTTGGCTATAACTTCTTCTTTTGTAGGTACTTCCAATCTCCCTTTTATGTATATGTTTGTTGTTTTGTTTTTTTGTCTGTTTGTCTGTTTGTCTTATAAAATCGAAATAAAAATACTTGGGGGGGGGACATTCTGCTAGTTCCACCATTCCTATTTGATACCGGCCAGAACAAGATCCCGCTTACCTCATTTAGAGTAAATTAATTATATTTGCCTGTGAAATACTCAATTAACTGTTGCTAGAACAAGGCACCAGGTAGGATGATTCATTTTAAATTAAAATGTAACGAGCGCTCACCTTGCCACAGTTTGCTTCTATTAGAAGAAGAGAAGAGATTGGATTTATACCCCGCCCTTCTCTACCCAAAGGAGTCTCAGAGCGGCTTACAAACTCCTTTCCCTTCCCCTCCCCACAACAGACACCCTGTGAGGTAGGTGGGGCTGAAAGAGCTCTTGACAGAAACTGTTCTTTTTTTCAAGAACAGCTCTTATCAGAACTATGGCTTGCCTAAGGTCATCCAACAGGTGCAAGTGGAGGAGTGGAAAAACCAACCCGGTTCTCCCAGATTAGAGTCCACGAACTTAACCACTACACCAAACTGGCTCCAAACTATTAACTAGGGGTGTGCATTCGGTTCATCCGAACTGAATGTACCCCCGAAAATGGGTAATTCAGACCCCTTTCGGGCTGCTGTAGACCGATTCAGATTCTCTGATCTGAATCGGCTTGCTGCCGAATTTCAACCCATTCGGATTTTTGGCTGGCAGTAAGACTCCCGCATGTCAGTTTCGTCAGTACAAGCCTTGGGGAGTCTTTCGCCAGCCGAATGTCAATTTCAGCACCATTGTATCCTACGGGCCATTGAAGTCAATGGTGAAAACATAGGGTATATTCTGGGGGCTGGAGGGGAGGGGGTTTGAGGGAGAGGCTCCAAACTCGCAGGGTAGCTGCTGGAGCCTCTCCCCAAGATACCAACCAAGTGTGAAGAACCTTGGATCAGGGGATCCAATTCTACGGGCCCCCAAACAGGTTGCCCCTATCCCCTCCATTGTTCTCTATGTTGGGGGAAAAAGTAACTTCCCCCCCACCATAGATAACAATTTTTGCCCATAGATAGTTTTTGCCCAAATTCTAGAGTGGCCCTGCGTTACCAGTGACATGCTGACATTACTTCCATTACATGCTGGAAGTGATGCTGCTGTGTTCCTGGAGACGCAGGCTGAGGCCTAGTTTCCTGTCAGTAAGTACCCCTCTGGCCAGCTGATTGGTATCAGGGGAAGCAGCCCCAGAGTGGGGGATCCCCTGCCCCTGATGGGGGACTGGCAATCCCCCCCAATCTCAACCCCAGTTTCAGAAACCATCTTACACCAGCTCCAACAGTCCCTATTGATCAAGAATAGCTCCTGTGCTCTGTTTCCTGCTAGTTATCATCTCTATTTTAAGGAAGCGCTTCTAAAAATGCTTGCTAGTGTGTACGCTAGAGTTAGAAAGGGTCTTACAGGCCATCTGCTACAACCTCCTGCTCAATGCAGGACATCCAAAGCTAGACAGATGGCTATCCAGACCCTACTTGAAGTTCTCCGGAAGGAATTCTTTCTATAGTGGAACTCCTCTTACCATTTGGAATTTTCTACTCAGATTCAACTGATCTCTACCCTCCTGAAACTGAAGCCCAGAGTGTAATCATAATTAAGTCCAGGCTTAAGTAGATTGCCATTTTTCACATTCTAGCTCCATTCCCAATGACATCTGTTGAATGACTGCAGACTGGTGTGGTGTAGATGCCCATTAGTGTGCATTAAAAGGCAGACATTTACCTCACACATTTTTAGCTTGTCCTTCCTACAGGAAGACATATATGATTCTCTTCCTCCTCCAGTTTATATTCACAACCAGCCTTAGGGTTAGATTAAGAATAACTGACCAAAGGTCATCCAATTTGTTTTGTACTGAGGAGAACTTTGAACTTAGGTCTCCTCAGGCCGAGCCCGACCTTCTAGTCATTACGCAAACCTAGTTCTCTGGGCAGTGTTCAACCTGCCATCAAGCTCAGGGAGTGACCCTGGATGTGAGATGAGAGATATTTTAAATGCACACGAATATCTGTCTTTTCATCTGTGCAATATTGGAGGATATACTCTCACAGGGGCCCACAGCTCACTTGAAGAGCACGTTCTGAATGCGTACAGAACGTCCCGCGTTCAATACCTGCCATCTCTAGTTAAAGTTATCAGGTGCTGGGTAAGATGGCTGCGGGAAACTCTGTAGAGGTGCTGTCAAACAATACTGGACAAAGCAGGCCAGTGGTCTTTATTAGTATAGCACAGCTTTGTGTGTTCAGAGAAGGATATCTGGAAGCAAGAAGTGCTGTTCTCCACTAGTTTGCCTGCCATGAGTCCTGTCCCTTGAAAAATTCTGATCCACTCAGCTTCTGAAGAGCTGAGGGCATATGAAAACATCCAAGTTGGCGTTTCCATAGTGATATATACATTATCCAGTCAGGATCACTTAATGAAGAATCAATGGATATTTAGTCATTTGACAGAGCTAAGCTTTTCCTCAGCTTTGCCAACCAAAAGATCTTGCACCGTTAATGGCACCGTTATTCGTATATCTTTTTTTGCCAGTTCGCCAGTTCCTTACCCAGGTGAGGGAAAGGGCCTTAAATACCTCTTTTCTTTTTCCTGACTGAGACTCACATACTTTTATTATTGGGATGTTCTATTCTACTGCTCGACCTTACCCCAAAGTTCTATTCTATTTACTATTTAGAGCCAGTTTGGTGTAGTGGTTAGGAGCACACGCTCTAATCTGGGAGAACCGGGTTTGAGTCCCCAGTCCTCCACATGCAGCTGCTGGTGTGACCTTGGGTCAGTCACAAGTTCTTTCAGAGCTGTTCTCTCAAGGGCAGTTCTCGAGAGGGCTCTCTCAGCCCCACCTACCTCACAGGGTGTTTATTGTGGGGAGGGAAAGGAAATTGTAAGCCACTCGGGGACTCCTTTGGGTAGTGAAGAACGGGGTATAAATTCAGTCTCTTCTTCTCCTTCTCTAATGATAGGCTCATGTTGCTCCTGCATTTTGATATAGATTTCCTATCATTACATTATCCTCATATCCTCCTCAGGTAATTTATATTTCTCCCATATGGCAAACAGTAGCTCCTTGGTGGTGTTTCAGGTTGGGGAAACAGTACAGAGGAGAAGACTTGAAACCCCTCTCCCCACATGGCATTGTCCGTCCAAACTTGTGAGTACCTGGGAACTGAGGTCAAATATAGAACTCACAGCATGTGCCTCATAGGACCTCAGGTGGACATGAGGCCCTGAATCACAGGGATAGGACAGGTTATAAATCTAAACTCACAGACTGTGGCCAGAAGGCAAATTTTCAGGTAATTTTGGGCAGTGTGAAATAACCCTCAGGGCCTGTGGTACACATAGCCATTTCCCCTGACCTGTGATCTCTCTGTTTTTCAGAGTCCTGAAGAGCTACAAAAAGAGTGACAGCAAAAAGGAATGTATTCTTTCTCTGGCTAAGGTTGCCAGCTCCAGGTTAGGAATACCTGGAGATTTGGGGGGGGGGTTGATGCCTGGGGAGGGGAGGGTTTATGGAGGGGAGGGGCCTCAGCATGGTACAATGCCATACAGCCCACACTCCAAAGCAGCCATTTTCTCCAGGGGAGCTCATTTCTGCTATGTGGAGATCAGCTGTAATTCCCGGAGAAGAAGAGGAAAAAGAAGAGATTGGATTTATACCCAACCCTTCACTACCCGAAGGAGTCCCAGAGCGGCTTACAATCCCTTTCCCTTCCCCTCCCCACAACAGACACCCTGTGAGGTAGGTGGGGCTGAGAGAGC
>NW_015169190.1:160755-170324 GCF_001447785.1 Gekko japonicus | reverse complement strand
AGCCTTCCTAAAATAATGGAATAGTCGGAGGCCACCAAAGCTGTGGTAATTGAAGGCGGGCTGGGGGAAGACAGCGGTATCCGCAACCTTGCCATTAAACCGTTTTGCAGGATCTCAACGCTCAGCCCGCACGCAAAGAGAGCTACTGGGCCTGAAAATGAAACAGCGGCACTCTCAGTGATGCGGCTGACAATCTTTCATCTCGGCGGATCCTATCAATTAGGAGCAGCGCTACAAGCCACAAACCTACTTGTTGGTACAGACAATCGTAACAGCAGCCAGACTGCAGAGCCAGGATTCTTATATATGGATGAATGGTGAGGAGGCGCACACAGAGAGTTCATATAGAGTGTGTGTTTTCCTCTGCTCTGTATCTCCATGTAGTGTCATGGACAAATGTAATGTGCAAATTGGGAGACTCATCAGTTCACTAATGACATTCCCCTCCCCCATTTTTTTCCACTATATTACAGGATTTGCTTGTGGCCATATCATAAATTACAACTATCCCCCCACCATATGTGTAGCTGGAGATGGCCAGTCTACATGGCTTATATGGAAGAAAACAAATGTTGTATGGATTCGTTTGTAAGGGCTCGGATCATGAGCTAGAGACTATTGTAGCAGGATCCATCCATCTCTCTCTCTCTCTCTCTCTCTCTCTCTCTCCATGGTAATTTTCAGAGGGGAGAATTGCTGGCCAGCTCTCTACTTACTTTATCGCCAACAAAGCAAATGGTCAGAAGGTGGTATTGAAGCCCAAAGCGGAGTAAGAACATAGGTACATAGGTACATAAGAACATAGGTAAAGGTTTCCCTTGCTCGAAAGCCTGTCATATCTGACTCTCCAGCTCTCTACTTACTTTATCGCCAACAAAGCAAATGGTCAGAAGGTGGTATTGAAGCCCAAAGTGGAGTCTACAAAGCTTACGTAAGAACATAGGTAAAGGTTTCCCTTGCTCAAAAGCCTGTCGTATCTGACTCTACAGTTGCGGTGCTCATCTCCGTTTCCAAGCCGAAGAGCCCGCGCTGTCCGAAGACGTTTCTATGGTCATGTGGCCAGCATGACTAGATGCCGAGGTACACAGAACGCTGTTACCTTCCCACCGAAACGGTACCTATTTATCTACTTGCCATTTCTTGCTTTCTAACTGCTAGGTTGGCAGGAGCTGGAACCAGAGAAGGGAGCTCACTCCATCATGCGGCACTCGGGTCTCGAACTGCTGAACTACTGACCTTCCAGCCTGAAGTTCAGCGTCTTAACCACTGAGCCACTGCAGCTCCATACATAAGAAGATAAGAGAAGCCAATAGTGCATCTCGTCCAATACTCTGTGTCACAAAGTAGCCAAAACCCAGGCGCCATCAGGAGGTCCATTAGTGGGGCCATAATTCCAGAAGCCCTCCCACTGTTGCCCCCCGAGCACCAAGAATACAAAACATCACTGCCCCAGACATCGTGTTCCATCTATACCTTGTGGCTAGTAGGCACTGATGGACCTCTGCTCCATATGCTTATCTAATTCCCCCTTGAAGCCGTCCATGCTTGTAGCCACCATCACCTCCTGTGGCAGTGAATTCTATGTGTTAATCACTCTTTGGGTGCAGAAGTACTTCTTTTTATATGTTCTAAGCTTACTGCTCATTGATTTCATTCAGTGCCCACGAGTTCTTGTATTGTGAGAAAGGGAGAAAAGTACTTCTTTCTCTTCCTTCTCTATCCCACGCATAATTTTGTCAGCCTCTATCTTGTTACCCCTTAATTGTCGGTTCTCCAAGCTACAGAGCCCTAACCTCTTTAAGCTTCTCTTAGTCTTGGTTTTCCAGGGCCAAAGCACACGTGTTACAGCATAGCATTGCCACAGATCCTACAAAAAGATCTCCCTGTATACCCAGTACCTTGGACAGCACCTCTATGTGTATGGCTTATAGGTGTGAAGGCTCTGTGCTGATGTTAGGCTGAACACACCTGCAGTAGGTATACTGTGAGTTTCTCAGCAAACCTGTTGGGTACTTGTAACTACCTTGTTTGACAGTCATGATCAGACTGTGAGCAGATTAGGGGTATGTTCGGATTGCATCAAATAACTCCAACAGCTACCAAACAAATTTGCAGGTGCCGGTTGGTCAGAAGCTGACTTACAGCTGATGGGGGATCGGTGAAATAACTACCCAATGCAGGTGAGAAGAAAGAGTGAAGAAGAAGAAGAAGAAGAAGAAGAAGAAGAAGAAGAAGAAGAAGAAGAAGAGGAGGAGGAGGAGGAGGAGGAGGAGGAGATTTATACCCCACCCTTCACTTGGAGTCTCAGAGCGGCTTACAAACTCCTTTCCCGTCCCCTCCCCACAACAGACACCCTGTGAGGTGGGTGGGGCTGAGAGAGCTCTGACACAAACTGCTCTTTTAGGAACAGCTGTGCCAGAGCTTGTGACTGACCCAAGGTGCAAGTGGAGGAGTGGGGAATCAAACCCGGTTCTCCCAGATTAGACTCAGCGCACTTAACCACTACACCAAACTGGCTCTTAATAATGCTTCTGAGCCACCCACTGCAAAATGGAGAGGAGAAAGAGCTAATTTATGTCCCCCCCCCCACATAGAAACACAGAGCTGGAAAATGACCTCAAGGGTCATCTAATCTAAACTCTTGCACAACACAGGAAATTCAGAATTACCTTCCCCGCTCCCTCAGTGACCCCTGAGCAATAAACCTCCAGGATCCCTGGCCAATCTCACCTGGAGGAAAATACTTTCCTGACCCCGAACAGACAGACTAACCCGGCTACCCATCTTGATCTGTCTCATAGGATCACTGTAAGTCGGAAGAGACTTGAAGGTGGTGGTGGTAGTAGTCGTAGTTTATTACGGTCTTCAGACCAGCACACACTTTAGTCAAGCATAAAATACAATAATAATCCCCCCCCCGCGAATTTTAGAGCTTTAAAGGTACAATTCCTGTAATTTGAAAATTAATGCACAGAGTTTAACAACATGACATATAACCTTAGAATTATTATAAGATAGAAACCAATGGAAGCCTTGCTTTATTTGTGTCTACATGGCCGGGGATCATATCAAGTAACACAGTAATAATTCCAAGATGTACCTCCTTATAGAGTGGACAACTGAAGAACATGTACTCTACAGACTCAACCTCCCCTAGGGAACAAGAGCATAACCTTTCTGGACTTAGTCTTTTTATTGCCTTGGTGGTACATCACACACACAATGGTATCTCTCTAAACAATGTGCCTAAGCATATCTTTAATAATTTGTCCAAGGAAAAGAACCGGCCAATCTACTGCACAGCATAATAGCATTTGGAGGACAACATAGACAAAGTTCCGCCTGAGGCTCAGCATCTCTCCAAGATGGCACCAGATGAAGAGGAAATTGCTTCTTATGGCTTGAACATTAGCTTACTTAAGCAGAAGTTCTCTGAAATAACTCCTGTGTTTCCCAGAAATGAAACTACTATACAATTAAGGGTAAACTCCGGTTATTGGTCAAGTGACCCCTCCCCCAATAATTTCGGCTTGCCATAAGCGCTGGGAAGCTTGAGAAGAATGTAAGCCATATGTGGTCAGTACAGCCACAGCACCATGTATCTTTATCCTGCATACAGCAAATTCAACATGACCAGAGAATATTTCGGGATTAATCTGCAGGGGACTTGCAGTGAGAATTTCAGAACAGTCAGTTTTTCTACAACACAGTGAAGACACAAACAACATTAAATTAACATACCAACACTGTGTGTACATTTATAAGACAAACAGAAAGGTTTCCACAATGTCTAAACACACTTATAGCTTTCATCTTCCAAGCTGCTTACAAGCAAATCAGGACCCAGCTACACTGGGGTAACAGTTCAAGGTTTTTACAAATGTGCTTGAATGCTATAGAAGCCTACAAAAGCTAAAAACCCAGCTGGCATTATGAAGAAGCAGCCTCCCAAAGTTGACTAGAACCTTCTGTATTTTTTGATGCCACACAGTTTAATGTAATTCCAAAAAACTGTGGTTGTCCATCATATATTTCTAATTCTGAAATTGGCTCAAAGGTGCAGATCAGCAAATCTGCACAATGGGGCCACATAGGGATAGAGAAGGTGTTTCTGTAACTTTAAAAAGTCCGGGTACTAACCCCTACAATGTAGACATTATATCACACAGCCACAAACTGCAGAATTCAATTCTGTAAAGTGTACCTATGGTCACTAGTTTAGCTGGTGTTAGACAAACCTATGGAAGATAATGGTTAGAGGCAGTAACCATCTGAATACAAGTGCTGTGGGCCAACAACATATGCAAGCATATGACAGGAAGTCAGGTGACATCCCATGAC
This sequence comes from Gekko japonicus, assembly GCF_001447785.1. Taxonomy (NCBI): domain Eukaryota; kingdom Metazoa; phylum Chordata; class Lepidosauria; order Squamata; family Gekkonidae; genus Gekko; species Gekko japonicus. The sequence continues at coordinate 165,983 of NW_015169190.1, read as the reverse complement.
ATAATGAGGGGAGGCGGAGTTACAACCTCAAGGGCATCAGGGTTAGGGCTGTGGACAGCAGACCGAGTGATGCAGGGTCAGGAAATACAAGACGAGTCACTGGAGATGTGCCACAGTGAGGAAACGAGCCAAGGGTCAGAACCATGAAGAATCCCCTCCACCCTGACTGACCTTGCCTGCTGTACCTCTCCCATGCATGAAAAGGGAAACGAGACACTTGGCACCCTTATTCTCTATAGTAGTAGGCATTTCCTAAAGGCAGCAGTATAGCCCCCCACAGCTCTAAATATGTTTGAATTGCAGCAGGTGAGGCTCCATGAACCATCTGAGGATCTCAATCTATATGTGGAAGACCACTACCTGAAGGCATGCGGATATATGTAGGGTGCAGTATGATTACATTAAGTCACTTTGATCCACTCATGAATTCCTAAGTTGGGGGAGCCATGGGGGCAGAAAGGAAATTTTGCTTCTTAGGGAAGCCTCTTTTGCACTATGAGAACGTGATGTATTGCACGTACATGTATAAGAATGTTGTTCAGGAAACAAACTCACAATAATGAAGCCATGATGATGGAGCAGTGTCAATTAGAACCCAAACCTTTCCTCCATTACCAGCTAGCACCCTCATTATAGAGAGCAAGGAAGTGCCTACGGCAAGAGATTCTCAGAAATCTATGCTCATCAGGCACAAAATGGGCTTTTGAAAGCTAGATGTCTACCCATGATGACATGAACAAGCCCCCGTTGGCTATACTGCATTCCAAAAAACCCTCTCAGTTACGGGACTGAGAACAAAGGCTCAGGATCCTATTTTTCTTTTTTATGCACCGATGTGCAAGTCAATGAGCTGTAACTGGATTAAACATTTTGAGTTCCATCAAACTGCACATGGATATCGGCAGAGCAGAACAGGCATACTTTACATTCTCTCTCTCTCTCTCTCCGGTAAACTGGCGGAGGGGAGGAAGGCGCTTGTATATTCATACCAGAGAGAGAGAGATTCACTTTCAGCATATGTATCAGACAGCTGTCACTCCATGCGCTATCTGAACAAAACCAGACAACTGATTTCGATACACGAACAAGCAGCAAATGGGTGGGGTGGAAAGAGGCGCTCGGGAAATGTTTGTTGGGTGAAATGCTTACAGGGGCTGTTGTCAAAGAGGATCGGGCTGATCCCTGTATGGCATGAAACTCCACATTTATCATTAGCAGAATACTGTAGCTCTGCGCCATGTTCTGCCCCTCCTTCTCTGTTACAGGGAGACAATACGTTTTCAGTTGAGGAGAGCGGCGGTCATCGGAACATGTCAGGCAGGTCCAAGGATGACAGCTCTGCCCCTTGGCTTGATATCGACAGCCTGTGCCTGCCGATTATATCTGGGAGAGATCAGTGAGCTGAACATCTAGATAATCTATTGAATGCGCTCAGATGGTACCGCCATCGCTACGAGATTAAATCAACATTGCTAGAACTTTATGATATTGGATTGTTTTATAATGAACTGCTTTTAGATGTTTTTATGGCAATTGCTATTTATGTATTTACTTTCATATAAGCCACCCTTAGCCTGCTGTGGCAGAGAGGGTGGAGTATAAATTGGATAAATAAATAAATAAATAAATAAAAACAATAAATACCCGAGATCATGGCCTAATGGCAATGGACTCCAATGGCGGCATTGGGAGCGATTGGAATGAAATCTTTTGACAATTTTGATGATATGGATGTAAAAGAATCCCTCCTCGGGGGAATTTATGCTCATGGTTTTGAGAAGACTTTAGCTATTCAGCAGCGGGCTATTATTCCATGAGAAGAAGAAGTGGAGGAGGAGGAGATTAGATTTATACCCCGCCCTTCACTCAGTGTCTCAGAGCGGCTTACAATCTCCTTTGCCTTCCCCTCCCCACAACAGACACCCTGTGAGGTAGGTGGGCCTGAGAGAGCTCTGAGAGAACTGCCCTTTTGAGAACAGCTCTGAGAGAACTTGTGACTGACTCATGGTCACACCAGCAGCTGCATGTGGAGGAGTGGGGAATCAAACCCAGTTCTCCCAGATTAGAGTCTGCACTCTTAACCACTACACCAAACTGTCTCTCTCTCAAAGGGTATGACATGATTGCTCAAGCTCAGTCAGGTACTGGCAAGACAATCACATTTGCTATTTCCACCCTTCAACAGTTGGAGATTGATCTCAAGGGGACCCGAGCACTGGTATTGGTCCCTACCAGACAACTGGCTCAACATATCCAACAAGTTATTCTACTGGTGATTATATGGGTGCAACTTGCCATGCCTGTGTTGGTTGCACAAACATTTGCAATGAGATGCAAAAGCTGCAGGCGGACTGTGGGAACACCCAAATGGTGGGAACACCCAAATGGGTGATTATATGGGTGCAACTTGCCATGCCTCTGTTGGTTGCACAAACATTTGCAATGGGATGCAAAAGCTGCAGGCGGAGGCTCCCCATATTGTGGTGGGAACACCCAAATGGATAAGAACATAAGAGAAGCCAATGTTGGATCAGGCCAGTGGCCCATCCAGTCCAACACTCTGTCACACAGTGGCCAAAAATACCAGGTGCCATCAGGAGGTCCACCAGTGGGGCCAGGACACTAGAAGCCCTCCCACTGTTGCTCCCCTCCAAGTACCAAGAATACAGAGCATCACTGGCGCCAGACTGAGAGTTCCCATCTATACCTTGTGGCTAATAGCCACTGATGGACCTCTGCTCTGGATTGAAATGCTTGTTTTGGATGAAGCGGATGAAACGTTGAGCCGGGGTTTTAAGGATCAAATCTATGAAATTTTTCAGAAGCTGAGCACGAACATTCAGGTTGTGTTACTGTCTGACACACTGCCAATAGATGTGTTGGAAGTTCATATAGGGAAACTGAGTCTGTTATCCTGATGTGTGTGTTTCCTCCGCCCCGTCAGCTGCAGGTAATGAAGCAGATGCGGTGGGGTGACATCAGGACCTGAGGCCAGTTGTGGTTTGAGTTAAGAAGGGACAGTGGAACTTCACAGGTGGCTGCCATTTTCAGCGGGAGCCCCGTGTATCTTGAACTATGTGTTGGTATGTTAAGTACTATCAAGTCACTTCAGATTTACGGTGACCCTATGAATTAATGACCTCCAAAACATCCTATCGTTAACAGCCTTGCTTAGGCCTTGCAAACAAAGGTCCATGGCTTCCTTGACTGAGTCAATCCTGCAGAGTGCAGGGGGTTGGACTAGATGACCTGCAAGGTCCCTTCCAACTCTAACATTCTATGATTCTATGATCTTACATTGGGTGTTCCTCTCTTCCTGCTGCCTTCAACTTTTCCTGGCATTCTTGTCTCTTCCAGTGACTCTTTGTCTTCTCATAATGTGACCAAAGTACGATAGCCTCAGTTTAGTCCTTTTAGCTTCTAGGGAGAGGTCAGGCTTGATTTGATCTAGAACGCTGTAATCCTGCTTAAAATGCTTTTTAAAATCTCTTGATCCTGGTCATATTTTGGTAAAATGTACACGCATAAAATTTCAAAATGCGATGACATGAATTAAAACCATTGTTGCATCCCCTTTATTCATACCCAACTTCAGCAAAGAGTTAGACACAGTTATGTGGAAGAGGTATCCATACACTTGATTGGGAATTATGGGCATGGTCTAGCTAGAATGGATGTTATCTGAGGAAGGGCAGGATACGAGGTAGAAAGGAGGAGAGGGTTCCTTCACAAGATATCATGAAAAAAGGAAGAAGAAGAAGAGATTGGGTTTATACCCCGCCCTTCACTCAGAGTCTCAGAGCAGCATACAATCTCCTTTCCCTTCCCCTCCCCACAACAGACACCCTGTGAGGTAGGTGGGGCTGAGAGAGCTCTGACAGAAACTGCTCTTCTTCAAGAACAGCTCTGGCAGAACTATGGCTTGCCCAAGGTCATCCAGCCAGGTGCAAGTGGAGGAGTGGGGAATCAAACCCGGTTCTCCCAGATTAGAGTCCGCGCACTTAACCACTACACCAAACTGAAAAGTGTTTGCTCATTTTTGTAAGGGGGGCTAATTTTAAACAGATGCTTGAGGGGTAACAACCTCCCCATGCTCAGGGATTTGGACAAACGTTCTGTATTGAAACATCTATAGCTCAGCAAAACAAGGAGCATTGCTTCACATGCATAACAGGGATGCATTCAGTCCTCTACCCCATTCAATGAGACAGCAAAACAAGTTGATATTACTTTGATTTGCTGCAGGAAAGCATGATGTCATCGTGCTGTGATTGTTCCCTCTAAGCTGAGTTAGTGTAAGCTAGCTCACAGTTTTTTAGCCTCCAGCTCACACATTTTTGTCTTCGATCAGGAAGGATGGCTCCAGAGCAAACTAATTTATGCAGTAGCCAAAATCGCTCGCTCACAACTTTAATGCCAGTAACTCACGAAGTAGAATCTTTGCTCACAAGACTCCACAGCTTAGAGGGAGCTATTGGCTGTGACATAATCTCTGACTAGCTTGTATCACACTGTGAAGAAACAGACAAGGCGTTCAGAACAAAGAATGACACTGAAATAGATACTGGTGTGCTCGTAAATGGCTCTGCGTCTACGTGGAGTGCCACAGGGCTCAGTCATAGGCCCGGTGTTGTTCAATGTTTTTATAAATGACCTGGAGGAAGACATAGAGGGGATGCTTATCAAATTTGCAGATGACACGAAGCTAGGTGGGACTGCTAATTCTGAATTAAATGGCTCTGCGTCTACGTGGAGTGCCACAGGGCTCAGTCATAGGCCCGGTGTTGTTCAATGTTTTTATAAATGACCTGGAGGAAGACATAGAGGGGATGCTTATCAAATTTGCAGATGACACGAAGCTAGGTGGGACTGCTAATTCTGAAGAAGACAGAGTCAGGATTCAAAGTGATCTAGATAGGCTAGAACAGTGGGCTGAGACAAATAAAATGAATTTCAATCGAGATAAGTGCAAAGTCCTACACTTAGGTACAAAACAATCAAAGGCACAGATATAGAATGGGAGGGTCTTGGCTTGACAGAAGCACATGTAAAAAGGTGTTCTGATTGATCACAAGCTAAACATGAGCCTGCAGTGAGATGTGGCTGTGAAGAAAGCTAATGCAATTTTAGGATGCATTAACAGAAGCATTGTGTCCAGATCACGGGAGGTGGTAGTTCCGCTCTATTCTGCTATGGTCAGGTCTCACCTGGAGTCCCGTGTCCAGTTT
>NW_015169190.1:141793-159459 GCF_001447785.1 Gekko japonicus | reverse complement strand
GATGTGATGCTATGTGTCGCTCTGGCAACGGGGCTGTTTGGAGTCCCGTTGCCAGGGCGACGCGTAGCGTCACATCCTGGCGACGCCGGTGCAACGCGGATTGCTGTCCCCTCGCGGCAGCGATCCTGTGACGACGCACGGATCCCCCGCCGCGGTTTGGCAGCCCGAATCCTTAAACAGGGGTACACAAAGTCCCATCAAGTTGCAGCTGACTTACGGCAAACCGGTAGAGTTTTCAAGGCAAGAAAGGAACAGTGGTGGCTTGCCGTTTCCTGCCGTTGAGTAGCAAGCCACACTGGACTTCCTTGTTGGTCCCCCACCCAATTTGGCAGCCCGAATCCTTAAACAGGGGTACACAAAGTCCCATCAAGTTGCAGCTGACTTACGGCAAACCGGTAGAGTTTTCAAGGCAAGAAAGGAACAGTGGTGGCTTGCCGTTTCCTGCCGTTGAGTAGCAAGCCACACTGGACTTCCTTGTTGGTCCCCCACCCAAGTACTAACCAGGGACGAGCCTGCTTATCTGGCAAGACCAGCCTAGCATGGGCCATCCCAACACGGGCTGTAGAATGCTAAGCGTCATGAATCACTTCAGAGACAAAAGCAAACGTACTTCAGTAGACTTTTGTTGGAATTATTTAATAGTTGAAATCATGCTTCTCCTTCTTCTTAAGTGGCTTAACGCAATCACCAAGAGAGAGCCAGAATGACGTTAGAATGTTCCCCTGGGACCAGGCAGTCCATGGCTTCAAATCCCTTCTCAGCCATGAAGCTTACTAGGTAACCTTGGGTCAGCCATTCCCTATCAGCATAAACTACCTTCCAGGGGTTGTCCCGAAGATAAGATGGAGAAGGAGAGAAACTTGATCTCTGAACTCTTTGGAGGAAGGTCAGGGTAAATGGGTAATTCCGGCAAACAGCCAAAGCATTCATTGCTGAGAAAGAATCAGGAAGTCTTCTATAAAAGTCTTGTATTATCAGTCTTTGAGAACTTTGTGAGAGTGTCAGGAAGGATGTAGAAGGGTGATCTGGTGGACACCTAGTGATTCCAAGAATCAAGTTGACAGGTCCTCTTAACTTCTCATTGGTTGCTTTTTTAAAAAAAACCCAAATCCCCAGGATCCTATCTTCATAAATATATCAGCTGTAACTACCCAGGAAAGTGATTTTGAAGTCATAATGGAAAGTTCACCTCCGCATGTTAAAGCACCATATAAAAGGCAAATTCATTGTTCGCCAATATCTCCTTTGCCTATAGAGCTCCAATGCTTTCATACTATTCAAGCTTTGCATTGATTGGTTATGAATAGGGTAAAGAAAGACCTTTAAGGGTATTATGTGTCACAGTCAAAATTAGTGAAACTGAGGGGCAGGCTTATTTCAAGAAATAATTAAAAGACCTCCGTCCTCCCAGGAGCCCATCAATGCTTCTGTCCCTCTTCCCCTCTCCCATGCTCGCGCACACACCATGGAAGCGGAAAACGGAAGCTTTCAGGTCAACCTCCCGTCAGATAGCTTTTCACGGGGAGCCAATTTTATTCTCTTTTTATGTCAGTCAGACTCTAATGGGAGGAAGAGTATGAAATAAATCCGGAAGGCTGGAGCGGGACGACGGGAAAACCACGGTTATATTGGCAATTAAGGGTCCCCCAGGAGGTTAATTAACCACATTAAGAGGCAACTGTTTCACAAAACGCTAAGCCAGTGTCATAAAAGGAACGCTTCCCTTCCAGACAACTTTGTGCCGAACTGTCAACAGTATGTTTGTTTTTGGCATGGTGGAACATACTGCCAAACAGGCAAAACGTTAATGCATTATTAACATCTGAGAATGGCCTATCAGGGCCTCTAATCTTTTGCACCTGCCGGTCTATAATTTGGCTTCTTCTAGTCTAGAAGATCCCAAAGCAGTCGGACACTAAATCATTCTCCCTGATTGCCCACTGGTTCACACAGCCTGCTGTGGCAGGGTTTTGCGTTTCTCTTCATCCTATTACTGCAAAATGCGAGGTACTGGTTTCCCTATTAGAGCAACATGAGTCAACCTCACTCAGCTAAAGCCTAAACGGTAATAAATTATTTCCTCGTCCATTCCTTCTCCATTAAAATATATGACACTTTTTTATTTTAAGGAGAACTCGGTCTGTTTTGTTCTGTTTGTGCGCCCAAGGCAGTAAAAAAGTTACAGGCCCCCAAACTTCTCATTAGCGCACACATTTCCACTCCAAGTTAATTTCAGTTGGCTGCTTTTCTTCGGCAGTGAAAATGGTACCATTAAGGCAAGATGGCGCAGATTTATTGAGCCGTGGGACGTAGCACAGCCCACTTTCCTCTCCTTCAGCCCCATCTGCACTTTGCTCGTCAGAAGCAGAAAGATCACTGAAGGATATTTTGGTTTAAGGGGGATTCAAAGTGAATTGGAGAGTTCTTCCTTAAATGAAACATTTGAAGAACTTCAAGGGAAGTGGGATGTTTTGGGGGAATGATAGAAGCGTTTCTTCAGGGATGCTGAATGACCATCTCGAGAATGTTAGCTGACTTTGATAAAACCAGAACGTGAAGTGAATTGAGAGGGCACTCAGCAGAGATGGATAACTAGGGTACTCTTCGAAAAATGCATTTAATGTGGCCAATTTATTTTTGTTGCTGATTTCGAAACTGTATGTGTGTTAAGTACCGTCAAGTTGCCTCCAACTTATGGTGACACTATGAATTAATGACCTCCAAAAAGTCCTCTCGTCTACAGCCTGGCTCAGGTCTTGCAAACTGAGGGCCGTGGCTTCCTTTACAGAGTCAATCTGTCTCATTTTGGGTCTCCCTAATTATTGCTATAAAATTGCCTTTCAGAGCAGATTTCTTCTCTCATCTTACCTCAAGAAAATGTTCTGCCTGCTGTTCTCGATCCAATTTTCTTGACGTCGTGGTTATGAGACCTGTAAGAAAGAAAAGAATGTTTGCATTTCAGTTAACTGTCAGACAAGTACAAGGTCTCCTATGGGTCGTATGAAGGAAAGCTGAAAAGGAAAAATTAAGTGGTACATGAATCATACACAGAGTTCTTGTTCTCCTTTAAACAATGACAGCAGTAAGATGTAAAAGGTCTTGCAGTTATCCACTGCAGTGGGGGGGAGATAAAGCCCCCACCATTAAGGTTTCCAGTCCTCACATCTCAGTGGGGGCTCCCCCAACTTTTGAGGCTTCTGCCTGCCACTGACCAGCTGGCCAGTGGGAGAAACCCCACCCCCAAACAGCCATGTCCCTGACGTGATGACATCAAGTGATGTCATCACATCGGTGATGCTGTGGGGAATGCTCTGTTTTGAGGGCAAAACTCTGTGGTAAATTTGCCCTCAAACCATAGAGTTTTGTCCTCAAAACAGTGTTGCTGCGTGATGTCATCACAACAGGATGTCGTGCGACGTCCCCTCGCCCCCAGGAACGCCCCCCAACACCCCCCCCCGCTGGTGACAAGGTAGGACCTGGCAACCTTACCTAACATAAAAAAAGCAAAATTATATGTGATTTGTACAGTTAAAATGCATTTGGATGCAATCTTCCAATAGGGATTACATCAGAATGTGGGGAGCGAGGTCCCAGTCCATTACATGAAGTTAACCACTTGCTCCAATGTAACTCCAAAGGCCAAACTTCCTAACTGTAAGAGTGGTTGAGCAGTGGAACAGACTGCCTCGGGAGGTGGTGGATGCTCCTTCGCTGGATGTTTTCAAGTGGAGGCTAGACGACCACCTTTCGGGTATGTTGTAGGCAGGGGTCGTTTCGTAGAAAAAGAGCTAGGGGAACTCATTAGCATAACTCATTAGCATATGCCACACCCCCTGACATCACTGGAAGTATGTCATGAGGCCACACCCCCTGAATGCGCTCGCCCGCTTCGGGAGAGGGGATCAAAGTGTAATACAAGCCTCCTCCGAGACTTGATCACACCAATCTCAACTCTCTCTTGGGTCTTGATGCCTGCCAGTCATTCCCCCTGCCTGGGGGAAGCCGCGTTGGACCAAAATACAGTCCAAACTGCTGTAAGGAACCTGAGCACTTACAGGGTGCATCAAATCGCCATTTTACCCCGACCGGAAGCAGGGGGCGGGGCTTTGTCGTTTCCCCCGCCCCCCGCACCTCACCCGGGGGAACTGCGATCCCCCGCAATGACCCCTGGTTGTAGGGCTATCTTTCAGCTATACTCCTGCAGAGTGCAGGAGGTTGGACTAGATGACCTGCAAGATCCCTTCCAACTCTAACATTCTATGATTCTATGATCTGTGTTTCCACAGAACACACTACAGAAGTCTTGCTCAGTAGATCCAAGGCTGGCTTGGAGAGCCCATGAGTATTGCCTTTTGTTCCTTGGTATAGTTACAGGTGGGATGTACGTTAAGATGCCCACCAGGTACTCTGCTCCTTCGCTTGGATTTTGTAGCCCAAATACAAAGGAAAGACAATTATGACCTGTACATTTAAAGAATAAATAAATCTTGATATCTTTTCCTTTAACGACTGTCCTTCTACTAATGCATGGCCTCAGTGCAGTCCTTAAACAAAGAACCTAATACGCTAAAGAGAGTCTCCTTGATTTGTAGTCCTGACTGACTCATTAAAGCAATTTTAACTTTCATTTTTCCTTTAACTGCAATTAGAGAGGTCAAACCAAAGCATGCTTCTGTCTTTCACAACACGTTGCGATGAGCAGAAAAATCTACTACTTTCTGTCTTAACTGCTGGCAGTGAGTGGCATCCAAAGACTTGGTTTCTTCCTTAATTGGGGGTGTATCTTAACTTTCTGCCACATTCAGAGTTTACATTTTCAGGTGTACACTTTAAAAACATCAATTGTGGTCCAGGCATAACGCCAAAAGCACTTGCTACATGAACAAGTCCTGGGTTAGGGTTGCCAACCTCAAGGTGGGGCCTGAAGACCTCCCAGAATTCCTCCCTTGGAGGAAATGGCTGCTTTGGAGGATGGACTCTGCCACATTCTAAAACCCCCCTCCAGGTTCTTGCTGCCTTCTACGGAGCCATCAAGGTCAATATTGTCTACTTTGACCAACAGTGGTTCTCCGGGGTCTTAGGCTGAGGTCTTTCACATCACCTACTAGAAGATCCTCTTCATGGGAGATGACAGAGACTGGAGCTAAGAGCCAGTTTGGTGCAGTGGTTAAGAGCACGGACTCTAATCTGGGAGAACTGGGTTTGATTCCCCACTCCTCCACATGCAGCTGCTGGTGTGGCCTTGGGTCAGTCATAAATTCTTTCAGAGCTGTTATCTCATGGGTAGTTCTCAAGAATGCTCTCTCAGCCCCACCTACCTGACAGGGTGTCTGTTGTGGGGAGGGGAAGGAGATTGTAAGCCATTCTGAGACTCCAAGTAAAGGGCGGGGTATAAATCCAATCTCCTCCTCCTCCTCCTCCTCCTCCTGCACGGAAAGCAGATAATCTGCCACTGAACCACTGTGCTTCACTAATAAGAGTCTGTCCCTCCCTTACTCCCCTGATTTGTTCAGACTCAACCGGCAACTTCTGATTTCATACAAATCGTGGCCTACCATTTCTGTTCATCATGGATTACAATCTCTGCTGGAGGATGCTCCTTCCCTTTTACAGGCCTTGGATCCTTGCAAACACAATCCACTCCCCAGGCTGAAGAATCTACTGTTCCCAATGAAGACAGAAACCCAAGGACTACCCCCCACAACAAACCTCGATGCCACCTCCGTCCATCGTCTCCAGATAAAGGATCTCAGAGGTTTGAAGAAGAAGAAGAAGAAGAAGAAGAAGAAGAAGAAGAAGAAGAGATTCACTCAGAGTCTTACAACCTCCTTTCCCTTCCCCTCCCCACCACAAACACCCTGTGAGGTAGGTGAGGCTGAGAGAGCTCTGATAGAACTGCTCATGAGAGAACAGCTCTGATAGAACTATGGCTTGCCCAAAGTCATCTGGCAGCTGCAAGTGGAGGAGTGGAGAATCAAACCCCACTTCTCCCTTATTAGAGTTCGTGCACTTAACCAGTACACCAAAGTGGGAAGATTACAAGAGGGGGGCAGGGAGTGGGAGTGCCGGCAGAGAGTGCCCTTACCTCTGGCCTTACTCCTCCTCCTATAATTCCCCCCTGAAGTAGGACTCCCAAGTCTGATTTCCTTTCACATGTCTGGCGAAGCGAACTGTGACTCACCAAAGTTCGTATATAATTAAATGTTGTTAATCTTTAAAGACCTGTCACAGGACATGTTTAATTTCACTTTCCCAGACACCTGTCTGAGAAGGTGCAGACCTGCTAATTCACATATGCAAGCTGTTGTCTGATGACACTGTCAATCCAACGTGAGTCCATGCTGCCAAACCTACTATCCATTGTACAGCACTTCTAACTTCAGGGTTGGAGTCTATGACCTTCAGTCGGTCAACTTAATATAATAATAACATATTTCTATCTCACTCTTCCTCCAGGGAACTGCTCAACACAGAATACACGGTTCTCCCCACCTCATTTTTACCTTCACAACGACCCTCTGGGGTGGGTTAAGCTGGGAAATAGGCCAAGGTCAACCAGGGTGTTTCATGGCCGAGTGGGCATTTGAACCTGGGCCCTCCTCTGACACCCCAGCTAAGGGTTCCCTAACATGGTGCCTGGGGGCGCCGTGGCACCTGCGGACACCATTCCTGGATGGGGCTGGGTTAGGTGGAGCTTCTGATCACCCATTGGAAGGCTTGTGAAAGGGCCACTGCAGATCTGATTGGTAGTGTACATTTTAAAAAAACTTGCTTTGGCAGCAGCTTCCACCACAGCTTGAGGATCTGCACCGTATGACTGTAGATAAGCTGTGCGTATGCACAAAAAAAACTGTTTACACAGCACATTCATTTAAAAAGAGCCTCTACTTGAAATGCTGCAGAGTTTCTATTAGAGTTATGCATGACCTACAGATTTTTGTGGTTGTCTCCGCCTCTTGTGGCAGCCATTTTGTAGTTGACTCCGCCTCCCGTGGCAGCCGTTTTGTGGCTGTGCCCATCACCCAGCATCAGAATTCCAAAGGTGCCCGCAGGCTCCAAAAAGGTTGGGGACCCCTGCCTCAGTTATGATTCGATATAGCTTCAGATTGCTCATTCAACTAAAAATCAGTTGATAGCGTTACACGTTACTCAGTTCTGTTCTTTTTAAAAAAACGATAAACAGCATTTCCTTCTTGTTTAAAGGAGACTCGTGATCAAAACCTGAAAAAAAGTCTCCTCTAGCCTAATACATCAGAAGTCTTTTCAGCTCCACATGCAAGAGTCTCTAGTCTTCCTGACAGCAGGCATGTGGAAAGGAGCCACAATAATACAGAGCAATTTTATTACCTACTGCGAATAAGATGTCTTTTAAACACTAACAGCGTATTCATCTAGCTGGCACAGTGAATTAGAGATTGATATAATGAAACACTAAAAAAAATAAATCACAGAAAATAACTTAAATGTGACTTGGAGATATAAATAAACATATCATTTAATATAATTACCCCTGTAAGCCTGCAGTGTGAAACAGGATGTATTTTTATCTGGGATGAATGGGAATTTGTTAAATATGAAATAATAATAATAATAATTCCAAGGCCAAATGTGCAATTATTTTTAAAACTTGCATTTTTATTCCTTTGTTGTTACTGCTGACAGGACAATGTGAGGGAAATGACCTCTCTCTGAGATAAACGAAAACAGAAATAATGTGGCTTGTTAAAAGGTAGAGTGCTTTCTGTGAAGAGTTTTTATTTTTAAAGGGATTGTTAAACTAGGATAATTATGTTCCATGTATTTCTTCCATACATCCCCCCCCCCCCATCAGATAAGCAGTTTGGCTTTATGGCCAAGATTCTGGTCTAAAACAGGACCTTCTTCGGCCAGAATGATATTTATTTCTAAATTTGGCTGGATTTAACAAAAAACAAAAACAAAACCCTTTTGCAGATTTTATTCTGCAGTGACTCTCATTGGTAACATCAGTTACTTGGTTCTCATAAAGTAACTTGTAAAATGTAAAAGCTATGAGAGAAATGAAAGTTTATACATACATAGACACCCGCACGCACACACACACACACACAAGCAGGGGACTCACAATCAGTGTTCCCTCTAAGCTGAGTTAGTGTGAGCTAGCTCACAGTTTTTTAGCCTCCAGCTCACACATTTTAGTCTTAGCTCAGGAAGGAGGGCTCTAGAGCAAACTAATGTATGCAGCAGCCAAATCGCTCGCTCACAACTTTAATGCCAGTAGCTCACAAAGTGGAATTTTTGCTCACAAGACTCCCCAGCTGAGAGGGAACATTGCTCACAATGACTTGCGGGGGCACATAATTCCCCCCTGTATCCCTCTCCCCACACTATTTCCTCTTTCTCTCCCCCAGGCAGTCCTCATATCTTGTCTGAAACTCTAACCATTATAACACACGGCTGAACAGTAGTGAGCAGCCAGGCCTGCCAATCGTTGCTGCTGTGCCTGGCCCCAGCCCCCTCAAAGGCCAAAAAAGCCCCGGAAAGCCCCCCCCCCCACTGCCTTCTGCTTAAAGAGCCCAAGTTTGAAAACTGGCAATATTGCTGTGGCAGAGATCTCAAAGGGCATTCATTTCTTAAAGATTCAAGTACTGCTTCTATACTGGGGGGGGCGGGGGGGGAGAGGCAGGCACAGGTTCAGTTCAGAAAGAACACCAAACCATGGTTTTTGTGTGATATACATAATGAGCCTCAAGGTCATATGCTCTCTTGGCTCTAGTTACCTGCCTCCCTTTTTGGTACGTGCCCACAAGTAGAACTGGAAACCATGGTAAAACTACGGCTCACTCGCATGACACTGAGCCCATGTTGTGGCTTTATGTCTCTGCTGGCTCACTGCCCTCAGGATCCAGGAGTTTAGCATTCCAAGTCATTAGCCTCAAGTTAGCTGCAGTGTTGGCGACTGTTTGCCTGAGCAATTCAGCTTTGGTCTATTCCAGTCAATGCTTTTATGGACCTATTGAGAGCCGAAGAGAGCATAAAAGACCTTATTTACAGTTTTTGTAACACATATCCAACAACTGAACTGCCAGCAAAGGCTGAAGATATATTTGTTCCTCCCCAAAGAACACTAAAAACGAAACGGCACAAGCTCTTTATTTTTCTAATGCAACCAAGTGCCTTGCAGTGAATATATTAAGATCGTGTATAAATCAAACATCACTATATAATTGCGCCTCCCAGATGTACTGTACCAAGCAGAAGGTCTTTTTATGCTAGACTCGTAACGAGGGGGAGATAAGTGAGTGGCAAATGACTCTATCTTGGATGATGGGTTATGCAGGGGAAAACCAATCCGGTTAAAAGTTGAGGGACCGAGTACCTGGGGCACAGGTGACCAACCATGTGCTACAAGCGGTGTGAGCTAGCTCACAATTCTTTAGCCTCCAGCTCATGCATTTTTGTCTTAGCTCAGGAAGGATGGCTCCAGAGGAAACTAATTTACGCAGTAGCCAAATCGCTTACTCACACCTTTAATGCCAGTAGCTCACAAAGTAGAATTTTTGCTCACAAGACTCCACAGCTTAGAGGGAGCAAGGGCTGCCAAGTCCCCCCGGGGGCCGGGAAAACCCCACTCCAGAGGCCCGTTCCCCACCGCCGGTGGATCAGGCCCCGGGGGGAAATTGGCTACAAGAAGCCAGGATGGTGTCACAGGTGGGCAGAATCTGAAGCATCGGTGGGCCTGAACTCAGGGCTGCCCTCCTGCTTGCCTGTTCGACATCATGCTGGTTTCTGTTCCCCACCAAAGAAATTACGCGATGTACCCATGGAGTGAAAATGGGGAAAAGTTGGACGGGGTGTTGGAACAAAGTGGAACAAAAGTGTGACAAAGGGGAGGTTTTAGCTAAGCTTTCACAGAAGCATAACTCCTTGTGGACTACCCCACAATGTGCTTGTCAGGCTCTGTTCCTATTTAGTTTTGGGTGAGGTGAAGAGAACATAAGAGATACATTGTTGGATTAGACGGACGGTCCTTCTCGTCCAGCACTTGGTTTCACAAAGTGGCCAACCGGTTGTCCCAAAGGGCTGACAAACTGGACAGAGAGGCCAAGACCTCCCCGAACTCTCTAGTAATTTTGTTACAGTAATGCTAAGAGGCTGGAGAAAAGGAAAACGAAGGCTGCAATCATATGCACAATTAGACCCGACATAGGTGCAAATGCCAGGCAGATTTAAAGGGTGCGATCAGACAACAACATCTGGGAAGCGCCCTGCAGCTGTAGGCAACCTGTTCTGCTCCACCGCAGAAGTGGAGTTAAAAGACACTGGGGAAAATCCAGTACTAAACGGGTTGCGACGGGCCACGGACGGACTTTCCCATGTCTGATCGCTCCATTGCTCTCTCATGGTGTCGGGATGGTCTGCTCAGGCCACCCCGACTCCGTGCTGTTGTTCCCCCCCCATTCACAGTATGCGCATCATCGCAAACTCCATAGGGAGCCCTCGGGGCGGATCAGAAACAAATGGCAAAAAACCCCAAACCCCCGACTCACCCGTGGTTGCGTTTGATCATGCAGTGGTGGGCTGCCCCCGCAGCTTCCAAGGACTGTGTGATCACGCAACTGTGGGTCAAATTCCTCCAGAGGAAAAAGCCTCACTTCCCCCCCGCCCCCCGCTTTATCTCGCCGCTTTATCTCGCATGTGTTACCACGACCTGAGTTAGGCTCATGACAAAAGTGAGACCTGAGCCAGGATAATGGCGCCTTCTAAATAGAGAATCTGACTGTTTGGGAGGAGATATTTTTGCCAGTTGCAGAATAATTTTAAAAACTAGGTGTATAAAACCGAGATATTTTTGCCAGTTGCAGAATAATTTAAAAAAACTAGGTGTAGGGAGCAAAGATCACTCCCAACAGTAACCGTCTTAAAGGCTAATAGGGTGCAGAAGTACAGAAACACCAAACGGAGGTAGTCGGATGGAACTGTTAGATAATCTTTTCTGATCACTTGAGACGTGGCAGATGTTTACAATTAAAGCCCTGTGAAAAACAGAGTGATAAAATGCAGATGATAGCAAGTAAATCTGCATACTTCACAGTAGGTTGTCTGATGCTCACCACATCCGTATACAGTGGAATCAGCTGCCCTAGGGGGGTGGTGAGCTCCCCCTCCCTGGCAGTCTTTGAGCAGCGGCTGGACAAACCCTTGTCGGGGGGGGTGGAGTAGATTGCCTCTATGGACCCTTCCAACTCTGTGATTCTAGGATTCTACATCCTGGAGAAGGGAGTGAAAAGCCACCCAAGGAGGTCATGAAGGCTCCCTCTCTCCCTGGCTTTCTGCCAACAATGAAAAACTGAGGAAAGTTTGGTCCAGTGCATGCACACGAAAGTTTATACCCAGAATTAAACTTTATTGGTCTTAAAGGTGCCACCGGACTCAAACTTTGTTCTGTTATGTCAGACCAACAATGGCCACGCACCTGAATCTGTAAAAACCTGAATAATTCAAGAAGACTTTTCGGCACAGATAATACATTCGGCACTATATAAAATCGTTCACAAATTTACTTGGATAAGTGATTAGGGACTGCAGTCGATACTGTTATGTATCGCTTATTATAAGTAGGATCTTATTATTTAATTTTTACACTGCTTGATGTGTCATGGTAGTACTTATGTGATGGTTCAGGTCTTTCTGGCTGGTTCCGGACTTCTGCAGTCTCAATGCATTGTTTATTTAATGTCTGATCATGTTACTGTCTCACTATATGTGATCTGCCTTGAGTCCCTGTGAGGAAAGTGGACTATAAATAATATAATTAAATTTAAAAAAATAATTTTCTGCATGCAGAATGACTTCCTGGCAAATTCTACATGTCGGGACTCAGACCAATGACAGATCCAAAATGTGGGCGCTAAGACAGGTCACAAAGAGGTTATGTAGAGAGTGAATAAAATGTGGAACTTGCTGCCAGATGGTGTAGTGATGGCCACAGGAGTAAACAGCTTGAAAAGGGGGTTAGATAGATTCATGGAGGATAAGTCTATCAGTGGCTAAGAGGAACCTCTACATTCAAAGGCACCAAACCTCTGAATGCCACAGCCAGAAAACAGCATCGGGGAAGGCCTCGGCCTCCATGCCCTGTGGTTGGCTGTCCAGGGGAACTGGTTGGCCACTATGTGAGACAGGGTGCTGGACTAGATGGACCACTGGTTTGATCCAACATGGCTCCTCTTATGTCCTTATACACAAAAGAAGAAAAACTTCACCATATTTGCCATTACACTGGTGTGGCCAAAACAGAGACATAAAAGGACAGGCATACCAAAAAAAGACATTTTAAAGCCACAATGCAGATCTAGACAATACTCTCTCTCCCATATAAAAAGTTCCCTAGCTCACATCAGGTGCAGGAAGCGCTTAGATCATTGCTACGGGTTGCCTTGACAGGACTGGGATGTGACCGCAGCACAGAACAGCTATTCTGTTGACGGAACTTCCCCGCTTGGCAGAGGGAAATCACTGGAATGGGGCGCCTATCTACAGCGAGGGCTCCATTCATTTCTGAGCCACGCATGACAAATGAGCGGCTCCCAAACGAAAGCGGTCCAACCGACTCCAGCCAACGGCACCACTCAACAATGGGATGGTTCCTCAAAGCGGCAGTCTGCTCTCCCAGCAGAAGTTTATTTCTGCTCCACAGCTAAAGAGGTTTCAAAATGTCCCCATTTGGAGACAAATGAAAACATAGATCAGCATAAAACAAAATTTGTGTCCTTTTTGTCTGCCTCTTTAGACAAAATTCAGTGTCTCCTAAACAGCTAATTGTTAATATGGAGCCTCCGCATGGATTTTAACAACTGTGTCACTCTCTCGTTTTTCAGCGAAAATTACGGTATTCTAGTCTGCTTGTAATTAGCATGTAATTAGTACTTGCAGCAGCAGCTATAAATACTTATCTAACTGCTGGCTAGTTTGGTATCCAGCGCACATGATCATTATACAATTTTCTTCAATTTTTCCACGCATAAATGCCAGGGGAAACTGGGTAAAACTTGGGAAGCCTCTGGGTATAATTTATGCTAATTGGTTTGGCCCTTTAGCAGAAAGCCAACTCGTGCCATGTTAACAGGGTGGGGAAGTGGAAGCCGTGGCACTCGGGAAGGCACGGGGGCAGAAAAACAAGCTGTATGACAATCGGGTATTCTGCACTTTGGAGGAACTGCAAAACCATTGTTCTGTTTGGGTGATTCCATATTAATATGGGAGAAGATATGCAGAGAGTATCCCGTCTTTTCTTTCGCAAAACATATGCGCAGGTCACCACGGGGCAATGCCTTGGAATTCTCTTTTATCAAGCGCCGGGGAGGGGGTGGAGTATTCAGCCCCTGGGAAGCAACAGCTGCAAGATTTGGTTCAGAATCTAGACGCTAAAAACAGAAGATTTTTTTGTGGAACAGCTGTCAAATAGGAACGTGCCTGTTTTCTCCTCTCCCAGTTGCGGTGGGCTGGATTCACTCAGTACGCCAAGTGGAAGAGATTGGGACTAGATCTTAGTTCAGCATCGAAACTACGGTTTCTGGTCTCCCCTCCCCTCTCCGTGCATCTGCTCGTTTCTTCCACTTTGTAAGCCTTCTGATCCCTATAAGTCATTGCACAGGAGAAGCAAAGCAATGGCTGGATTGGTTATTTGTCAATTGAGACATCCCACCAAATCACAGCACAAACCATAGTTTACAAAACAACTTCAACCCCCAGTTTCTAATTCCAGCTTGCTGGCTGATTGCTTATCTCAGAGGTTCTCAACATGGTGCCTGCCAACACTTTTCTTGGGGATCACCAAGTGTTTTTAGAAAGTGAGTGGGGCCAGGCGGGCCTCTTGCCCAGCAGGGCTTCTGATTGGCCGTGGAAGATCTGATCAGCTACGCAGGTTAAAATGATAGTTTCAGTGGCAGCCGCTACTACAGTGGCTGCGGTCAGCCGGGGCATTTGCCGCGCTGACGATATGGATGGTAGGCGGATTTTCCGGGCACGATCACACCGCAACATCTGGGAAGCGTAGAGCTCCCGTGGCTAACCCGAGGCTTCCTGCCGAAGATGTGGTGTAAAAAACTAGTACCTCCGAGGTACTAGTTTCTGAAAACCGCAGGGCAAGGGTGGGTGCCTGATCGCGTTTCCACTGGAATCCCGTGGCATCTGGCACCCACCGATGTTCGTTGCAAACAAGGGGTTTTTTTTGTCTCCCAAGTCTCCAAAAGCGCCCGACAGCGCATGCGCACAAAGAGCAACTGCTAGTGTGATCGCACGGCGTGGCTTCTTTGAGTTCAAGAGAGGGCCATGGGAGGATGCAATGGGGGTAAGCGGCAGAGGCCAGGCTGAGAGCGGGCCGCGTGTCCCAGGGAGGGAGGGAGGGAGGGCTGCTGGCGGGGAGGGGGGATCTGGTGGGTTAATCTCCCCCTCCCCTCCTTGCAAGCTGAACACGGACCCCACCCGGAGAGGGCCGCGCGAGACCCTCCCAGAGGCCGTGGCTCTTTCCTTTCCCTTTCTCATCGGCCCGGTTGCTCTCAGTGGAGGTGCAGGATACTCGTGTGATCGGCATCTCCCCCCTGACCACGGGACCTCAACCGGGATATGTGATCGGGCGGCTGCGCGTTATTTTCCTCTGGGGCAAACAGCCACGCTCCCCCCCCCCGCATTTTCCGGCCCGTGTGACTGCCGCCAGTGTTTGTTTTATTCTCCCTCACCTGTCTTTTCCCAGTGTATTTTAGAATTACCCTTCTCCTCTGCATTTGGGCTTCCCCTGGTATTGGGCTTCACCTCCTGCAGAAGCCATTTTGTGGTTGGCTCCGCCTCCCATGGTAGCCATTTTGTGGTTGCACTCACACCCCTGCATCAGAATTCCAAAGGTTCCCACAAGCTCAGACAGGTTGGGGGACCCTGGTTTACATAATTGGATCTTCTGTTAAAACATAATGAAACTTCCTCAACCAAGGTTTTGACAAGGTGTCTGATTGGTTCTCTGGTCTCCAAAACAAGTACCCCTGAAAAATTATATAGTATCCAAACACCTCCAAAGGGAGGGTTATGGAATTTGGGTCAAAACAACAGTGTCAGGTGGGGAACATATTTCTTTCATCCTATGCTGCTTTACTGACCTCAACAACTTCTCCTTACCTAAGAGTTAATAGTTGCCATCACCACCCAACCACAGGACACAAGAAGAAGAAAAGAAGAGTTGGTTTTTATACCCCACTCTTCACTACCTGAAGGAGCCTCGGAGCAGCGTTACAATCACCTTCCCTTCCTCTCGCCACAACAGACACCCTGCGAAGTAGGTGGAGCCAAGAGAGCTCTGAGAGAACTGGTCTTGATAGAACAGCTCTGAGAGAACTGTGACTGACCCAAGGTCACCCAGCTGGCTTCACGTGGAGGAGTGGGGAATCATACTCAGTTTTCCAGATTAGAGTCCGCTGCTCTTAATCACTACAGTAAGATGGTAGGCAGCTTTTTCTTAATCACTACACTAAGATGGTAGGTAGATTTTGGAAACGAAGCAGGATCGGTCTTCGTTAGTTCTTGGATGGGAGACTTCCAAGGAACTCTGGGGTCACTACATAGAGGCAGGCAATAAGTCAGCCATGAGTTGATGGCACCAAGTGTCTGACCAGGTGGTTTTCCAAAACATTTCATTTAGTACAGTCCAAGATCAGCCAACATAAGGGGTGGCTTTCAAAAGAAGAAGAAGAGAAGAAGAGATTGGATTTATGCCCCACCCTTCACGCGGAGTCTCAGAGCAGTTTACAATCTCCTTCCCTTCCTCTCCCCACAACAGACACCCTGTGAGGTAGGTGGGGCTGAAAGGGCTCTTTTGAGAACTGCTCTCAAGAGAACAACTCAGAGAGAACTTGTGACTGACCCAAGGTCACACCAGAAGCTGCATGTGAAGGAACGGGGAATCAAACCCAGTCTTCCCTGATTGGAGTCCGCGCTCTTAACCACTACACCAAAGCAAGACTGGGAACAAACTTGTGGAGAATGCGTCCATCAACAGCTTATGGGCCAGGATAATTGGGATGAGGCTTGCCCATAGAGGCAGTAGAGCTTTATTCTTTCCTGGTTGAAAACACCCCACTGCTGGAAGGAGGACTCTGAACTTTGATGAACCTTGGGCTGATCCAGCAGAGCTCTTTATAAATCTGGGTGAGTAAAGCTGAGAAGTTCTTGTGGGTTTTTTTATAAACAAAAGAGCTCAGTGGTGCCACTATGACAAGAGATATATCAACAGTTGCGTAAGTAGCCTAAGTAATTTCTGCCCTGTCTAGATATCCGTACTACGGATACAGCTATTCTGAAGCAAAGCGGCACACTCAGAGTGTACATTTGCATGTCAATAACCAGCGGAGGCGACCTCCTGGAGGTAGTTTCCTAGCAGAATAGCCGGCGGAGTGCTGGGAAGGAGCTGAAAAGATTTCAGCAGGCTTTCTTTTTGCTGCTTTCCCTCTAAGTAATGAGCAGTTTTTTTGCACAGTGGTCAAATTGATCCCATTTCCCATGTCTAAAGTCTTTCCCCCATGCAGTTCCCAGCTATCATGTGCAAACCTCGAATGAGAAATGAAATCGCAACCACGTGTGCTCCGCTGGGGGGCTCTGTCAGGCAGGCACTGAAATGAGAATTATGTTTTTGCCTGCATGAAGTAATGGCTGTTAGTCACACACCCAGCATTAACACACACACATGGTTTACTTGACATTAATTTGTAAAGGAAGTGTTAAACTAATTTCTTTTTAAATCTAATTCTGTTTTCTCCTGACTGCCAAGTCCATCTACAGGTTACTGACAACCAGAACCACAAATGCTCTGATTTTAATCTAATGTTGTGTTAATTGAACTATCTCCTCTTCAGTTGTTGAACAAGGCTATTCGCTGTAGTGGAGGGGGTGTGCGTGAGGGGCTGTAAAGTCATAGCTGACTTATGGTGACCCCGTAGGGTTTTCAAGGCAAGTGATATTCAGAGGTGGCTTGCCATTGCCTTCCTTTGTAAAGTGACCCCGGAATTCCTTCATGGTCTCCCATCCAAATACTAACCAGGGGCGACCCTAAAGACTAATAAAATTTGTGGTAGGGTATGAGCTTTCATGAGTCACTGCTTACTTCTTCAGATATAGCTAGAATGGGAGTCCATCTGTTTTATATATTGGAAAGTGGAGTGATTTCAGATACCAAATAGCAATAGCAGGTGTGATTGGATTAGGTGTGATGTGCAGAAGGTAGTACGCGTACGGAAATCAGCGCTGGTAATGAGACAGGAAACCTAGGTCTTGATTCAGTGCAGGCGGACGCATTGTCTTGAGCGTCATTATCAGTTACAATTCAGCCGTCTCTCTTTCTGATCTCCCTTTGAAATTCCTTCATAAGAGAACTGCTACTTTTAGGTCAGTAGCTGAATGTCCTGGAAGGTTAAAATGTTTTTTAATGTTCTGGTTCCCAATGTCAGACTTATGTCCATGAATTCTTTGTCTAAGGGACCGGCCTGTTTGTCCTATGTAGAGGGTGGAAGGGCATTGTTGACATGTGATACCATAAATCACATTAGAGGACTATGAACCTGAGATGGTATGGCTGATGCTGCTGGGTCCACTGATGGTGTTACTAGGATCCAGGGCTCTTTTTGTAGAAAAAGCTCAGCAGG
>NW_015169190.1:117407-141749 GCF_001447785.1 Gekko japonicus | reverse complement strand
AGGAACTCATTAGCATAATAGGCCATACCCAACACCAGGAACTCATTAGCATATTAGGCCACCCCTCTGACAGCACAGCTCACTGGAGCATTAGGCCAGACCCCCATGTTACCAGAAGTGTGGTCATCCAGCCACACCCACCTTTTGCTTCTTATTCTCTTTACCTTGTTTGTTGTCAAAACCCAGGGCGTTTTTGCATGTTAGGCCACGCACCCCTAATTGTAGCCAATCCGAATGAGTTTCTGCTGTTGAGTGTGGCCTATTATGCTAATGAGTTCCTGCTGGGCGTGGCCAGCTTGGGAGCCAGCCGGAACTCCGTTCCTGTGCGTTCCTGCCCAAAAATAGCCCTGCTAGGATCTATATGAGAGCAAAGTTGGCATCTTGGTTTGTTGCAGGCCTTGGTACCAGAGTCCAAGTTACTGTTAACTAGTTTATCATTGCGGGTGAGAAGTTGTTTTAGGTTAGCAGGTTGTCTGTGTACAAGAAAAGGTTGGGACCCCAGTGCCTTTGTGAGGGAAGTGTGGGTTGTAGGTCATTAATAATACGTTGAACTGGTTTGAGTTGTGAGCACCAGTGGTGTTCTGTTGTCATTTTCTTTGGGCTTGTCTTGTAGTAAGCTGTCCCTGGGTATCATTCTGGCCTTTCCGACCATCTTTCTCACCATATTAGGAGGATATTGTTCCTGTATGTATGTTGGAATTGCTTCATGAAGGCCACAAAATCATGAATAAAGATCCAGCATACATACAGGAACAAATTTAGAACTCAACACAATCACGAAGAAAGTACCAACGTACATACAAAATCCAGCAAACAGTCACAGATAACAAGTGCCTGAAGAAAGGCTTGGGCCTTCATTGTGGCATGTAGTACCTTTGCTCAACTTTGACTAGTGCACCAGCTGCAGCCATTCCTTGACCAACACCAGGGCTATTTTGGGGCAGGAACGCACAGGAACAGAGTTCCGGCTGGCTCCTGAGTTGGCCACGCCCAGCAGGAACTCAATAGCATAATAGGCCACACCCAACAGCAGACACTCATTAGGATTGGCTACATTAGGGGTGTGTGGCCTAACATGCAAAGGAGTTCCTGCTGCAAAAAAAGGCCCAGGGTTTCGACAACAATGTAAACAGAATAAGAAGCAAAAGGTGGGTGTGCCTGGATGACCACACTTCTGGTAACATGTGGGGGTGTGGCCTAATATGCTAATGGGCTATGCTGTCAGAGGTGTGGCCTAATATGCTAATTGGTTTCGGCTGTTGGGTGTGGCCTATTATACTAATGAGTTCCTGCTGGGCTTTTTCTACAAAAAAAGCCCTGGCCAACACCATCTGGTAATGGTTATCAATGCTACAATGACATAGTGACTGGGGAGGGGCTATGGCTAAGTGGAACAGCATCTGCTTGGCATGCAGAAGGTTCCAGGTTCAATCCCTGGCATCTCCAGGATGAGGTGCTGAAGTGATGTGAAAGACTTCCACCTGGAAAGCCATGGCTTGCCCATCTGAGTAGACATTACTGAACCAATGTTCTGATTCAGTGTAAGGCAGCTTCTTGGGATTCTTTATTCAAGGTCGATGGTTGCATTGCAAACACAGAGCCACACTTAGTAAAAGAAAAAATATCTTTACTATAAAAACGAAATAAAACATGGGCATGGCACTTTGGATAAAAGAAATAAAATAAAAGGTTGCATACTCAGTTACTCTCAGTAATATATGCTAACAGCTACATCTTTCTATCCGTCCTGGCTTCTAGAAGAGAACTACCTCTTTGGTTCACACAAAGGGCCATAAACCTTGCGAATACATTAATGCTAGATCAAAGCATCTCCACAAACAAGCTGCCAGCTGACCAATACAAAGGCCACAGGTCGCTCCACCGGGACAAACAACTCCCACAAACCTTCCCGCCGTTGAATACATCATGTAACGTAACATCCTGTTTGCTAACAAACAACATTCAACTCTGCAATGACTGAAGTGTAAGCAACTTGCAATTCCAACACAGCTTCATGTGTGTTCATGTGTGTGTGTGTACTGTAATGCGCTCCACAAGCAGCTGCCTCTGAAGATTGTTTGGGAGCTTCAGTTGATACAATCTGTTGCAGTAAAATGGCTGACTCGCCCTAGTTACCCATACTCCCCAGTTTCCAAAGCACTACAATGCCTGCCTAGTTTCCAGGCACCATTAGAAGGACTGTTTCTTATTTCTACAAGTGTTAACTGCCTGGGACCAAGGCGCTTATATTCTGTTCTGAGGCTCTTCTTAGTATGTCTCCATCTTCAGAAGTGAAGTGGGTGGTTACGAACGGCAGGCCCTTTTCTACAGTGGCACCTTGAATATGGGACTCTCTCCCCACAGACATCTGCCTAATATTGTATCTACTGGTTTCCAGGTATTCCCACAAAACCACTTAGGCAGACCATGAGAAGGGAGGGCAGGCAGGGTTGCATCAGAGCTTAGTTCTTTGTGGCCCTTTCTTACATGCTCAGGGAAATGCTGATCGCCACTTTGGGATCAGGAAGCCATTTTTTCTCCAGGCCAGCTTGGCCAGGGATCCTGGAGGTTTTTTGTCATCTTCTTGGCATGGAACAGCGGTCACTGCGGGTGTGGAGGGGGAGGTATTTGTGAATTTCCTACACTGTGCAGGGGGTTGGACTAGATGGCCCTGGAGTCCCTTCCAATTCTATGATTCTAGGATTTGATTCACTCAGAGTTTTGGTGAGTTTGGCTCTTTATACAGTGCATGCACATGCTTCCCCTGTTCCCTTCCATTCTTGAACTAACCGAGATAAAGCTTCGTTTCCCCCTACAGGGCTGATCGCTGCATTGTTAATGGGTGTTTTTAATTGGTATTGTATTATTAGTAAGACGTTGGGTTTTAATTGATGATTACTTTTTTATTATCCCTCTCTGCGAGCCATATGGCTGAGACGTTGGATGAATGCATGAATGAATAAATAAACATCACCCTATGTAGAGGGTCTGCGTGGTGAAGGAAGTGTGATCAGAGAGGCTTAGTGATGGCAGCAAGCCAGGAAGGCGGCACCATTATTGCTTCTCATGTCCTCTGTCCACGCAGCCTAACACAGGAAGTTACATTCAGGCACTGATTACTGAAAGGAGAAACTGGGAGACACATCAATCTGGTTGGTGGCGGCTGCCTGGATATCAGGAGTCAGAAGACATGTTTGTTTTAGCAGTGTGGTGTCTGAATAGGGATCTGGATTCAGAGATTAACTCATCCACATCTGATCTAATCAATCTCTCCTCTAGAAATATCTGTAATATAACCCATTTGAGCACAAAAAAGCCAATGTTTAGCAAAATCCTTGGGAAAGGGTTTTTTTTTGCGCAATTGCACAAAGGCAAGAGGAGAAAGGTCTTAAAAAGAGACTGACAGTGCAATCCTAAAAAGAAGTCCACTTAGCCTTACTGGAAGATCACAAACAAGGCACAAATGTAATAGCCCTACCCTCTAGTTAATCCCCAGCACATTTTATTCGGAGCTACTCTGCCCCGAATATGGAAGTTCCATCTTTTTGTTGTTGTTCAGTTGCATAGTCGAGTCCGACTCTTTGCGCCCCCATGGACCACACCACACCAGGCCCTCCTGTCTTCCACCGTCCTCCCAAGTTTGCTCAATTTCATGTTCATTGCATCGATAACACTGTCTAAACATCTCATCCTTTGCTGTCCCCTTCTTCTTTTACCTTCAGTCATTCCCAGCATCAGGGTCTCCTCCAGTGAGTGCTCCCATCTTCTATCATTTTCAAATTCTACCCTTTCAAATGTACCTCAAGTAGTGGCCATCACCACATCTTCCAGCAGTGAACAGCATAAAATCTGAGCTAGTTTGGTGTAGCGGTTAAAAGTACAGACTCGAATCTGGGAGAACCAGGTTTGATTTCCCGCTTCTCCACATGCAGCTGCTGGTGTGACCTTGGGCCAGTCAGAAGTTCTTTCAGAGCTGTTCTCTCAAGGGCAGTCCTCGAAAGAGCTCTTTCAGCCCCACCTACCTCACAGGGTGTCCGTTGTGGGGAGGGGAAGGGGAAGGAGATTGTAAGCCGCTCTGAGACTCCTTTGGGTAGTGAAAGGAGGGGTATAAATTCAATCTCTTCTACTCTTCTTCTGAGTTTTTTTAAATGAATTGTGAGGAAAGGTATTCCCTTTCTTCTGTTCAGAATCTACAGCTGATATGTTCCAATGGGTGACCCAATACTCTTATCTATGACAGTTCTTTCTATGCACGTTCTCCATTAACATTTATAATATCATAAATCTCTATGGTGTCCTCCATCTATGCCCATGAACCCTAAAATCTCCCCCCCAAAAAAATTATTTCAGGAAAAGGTACTCCCACTCTCCAGCTCACTTTGGGTTCCTTTAATTCTGCATTCCCCCCAAAGTTTCTCCGTAGCATCTGAACTAATTCCAAGGGTCTGGTAATAGGAAACGTGCCTTCTCAGCATAATTCATCTCTCTGACACAGCTCTTGTCACTTTAAAGACGGCTGAACTTCTTTCAAATGCTGTAACACCCAATTAAAAGCGTAGCATGTCAGACCGTACTTAGGTCTGCAGTTTCAGACACACCAAAGCGCTTGTGCTTCCCTATGCAAGTCAGCAGTTATTAGAAGCCTGAAGTGCGCGGGACATTACTTTTACTTCTATTAGCATAAGACAGAGCAAAACTCTCTCTCTACACTGCCTTTGTTCTGGCGATATCTGATCAGATTTTGAAATGTAAAGAGAACTTCAGCGGCACCGTGTATCTGTTTGGCAAGGGTATGACGAGCTGAACGACGAGACACTCAGAAGCCCTGTCATACACCAAAAACACAAACTTTACAGGCCAAATTGTATGTAGCCAAGGAGGCAGTATATTTTGTTCACCTGGTTTTCTTAGGGCTTTTACTCTTGATAGAAATAATGCTCATTTAACAGAGGTCAAGAGAGGCCGCTTCTGACAGAATAGGGTCCAACCTACCTGAGGGACCGCCTTTCTCCGTATGTTCCCTCAAGAGCACTACGGTCAGGGGCCCAAAACTTGTTAGCCATCCCGGGCCCCAAGGACATCAAGCTAGCCGCTACTAGGACCAGGGCTTTCTCGGTGGCGGCTCCTACCTGGTGGAATGAGCTCCCAGGGGAGATCCGGGCCCTGCGGGATCTTGTGCAGTTCCGCAGGGCCTGCAAGACGGAGCTCTTCCACCAGGTTTTTGAGTAGGAGCCGCCGCCCCTACTATACCACCACCGCCATGGGTTGGTTGAGGCCCTGAGGAAACATCTGAATGGAAGAAGCCCTAAGCCGTCTACTTGGAACTCCGGACCGGCGATCCGTCATCTCTGGACTATGGAAGTCACTGAGCACCTTGTTTTAAATTAGGATTTTAAGATGTATTATGTTTTAATCTATTATATATATTATGTTTTATTATGGCAAGGTTGGCCTTGCCTCTGTAAGCCGCCCTGAGGCCTTTGGGGAGGGCGGGGTATAAATAAATAAATAAATTTGCTCTTGCTTCCTTGGTAAAAAAAGATACAGTTTCTCATATTTTATTGGCATATCCTCTATATTCTAACTTAAGATGTCGTTTCATTCTACCGTCGTTGCTGAATTTCTGTGATTCCAATCCATGCGGTGGTCCCCTTCCTACTTTCAGATCAAAATCCTAATATAACTTTGGACGTTGCAAGTTTTTAAAAATGTCTTTTGTCTTTTGGGAAATAGAGACTATAAATGAGATTTCAGACTGTCATACTGCTCAAGGTATTGAGCCAAAGAACTTTTATTGGATGAAGGGAAGAAAAGGGACAAAAATTTTTCCCAACTTCAAGTGTAGGCTAATGGGGTCTGAACTTGCTGAGATTGAGAGGGGGGAAAAAGATCTTGGGGTCGTAGTGGATAGCTCAAGGAAAGTGTCAACCCAGCGTACTGCAGCGTTGAAAAGGGCAAACTCGATTTAGGGATTATTAGGAAAGGGACTGCAAATAAAACAGCCAATATTGAAATGCCCGTGTATAGATCTGTGGTGCGGCCTCATTCGGAATACTTTGTACAGTTCTAGTCCCTGGATCTCAAAAAGGACATTGCGGAGCTGGAAAAAGTACAGAGGAGGGCAGCCAAGATGATTAGGAGGTCGGAGCACCTTCCCTAAGAGGAAAGGCTGAAGAGTCCGGGACTTTTCAGTATAAAAAAGAGACTACTAAGGGGGGGATGTGAGAGAGGTGTATAAAATCATGCACTGGGTGGAGAGAGAGTTGACAAAGATAATTTTTTCCTCCCTCTCTTAAAATACTAGAACTCGAGGGCATCCGATGGAACTGATAAGCAAGAGGTTCAGGACGGAAAAAACGAAGAAGATCAAATCAGTCAATCCTAAAAGAAATCAACCCTGACTGTTCCCTGGAAGGCCAGATAATGAAACTGAAGCTCAAATACTTTGGCCACCAAATGAGAAGGGAGCACTCACTGGAGAAGACCCTGATGCTGTGAAAGATTGAAGGTCAAAGAAGACGGGGACGGCAAAGGATGAGATGGTTAGACAGTGTCATCGATGCAATGAACATGAAGTTGAACCAATTTCAGAGGACGGGAGAAGACAGGAGGGCCTGGCGGGATCTGGCCCATGGGGTCGCGAAGAGTCGGACTCGACTGTGCGACTGAACAACAAGGGGGGTCGTGAGAGAGGTGTATAAAATCATGCACTGGGTGGAGAGAGTTGACAAAGATAATTTTTCTCTCCCTCTCTTAAAATACTAGAACTCGAAGGCATCCGATGGAACAGACGGGCAAGAGGTTCAGGACGGCCAAAACAAAATATTGCTTTACACAGAGAGTGGTGAGAATGTGGAATTCGCTACCAGAGCATGTAGTGATGGCCGCAGGAATAAACTGATCTGAAACGGGATTAGATAGATTCACGGAGGATAAGTCTACCAGTTGCTACTTGTCATGATGACTGAGGGGGAACCTCCACATTCAGAAGCACCAAGCCTCCGAATCCCAGAGTCAGGAGGCAACATCAGGGAAAGGTCTCAGCCTCTCTGCGCTGTTGTTGGCCCTCCAGAGGAAACTGGTTGGCCACTGTGTGAGACGGGATGCTGGACTAGATGGATTATTGGTCTGATCCAGCAGGGCTCTTCTGATGTTCTTAAAGAGGAAGTATGTGTGGGGGGGAGGGAGATTTTTTTACCCCTCCCCAAAGCAGGGGAACCCTCTTAAGTTGATCTGGAATGTTATCCTGCCCTCTCTTCCGCTGCTCTGTGGCTCCAGGAATTTTTCGCCTCAACCTCTCTCCCTCCCAGTATTAAAAATGACGAAGAAAACAACTAGAGGTGATGGAGCACAGGGTGGGGTGGGAGCCAGTTTAAAAACCTTCTCCAAGAAGAGTGGCCTTAAGTCATAATGGATTCCTGTAAAACTGACAAGTAGTGGAGTATAATGTTTATGCTTCAGAGAGATTGTGTCTTCCTGGGCCAACAAATGTTTTCATCCATGACGAATATGCACGTCATTCCGTACAGTCAAAATATGGACAAGAAAACCACCAAGATATCTATCCATTTAAAACAACATTTATGAGACACGGTTATTTGGACTGAAATGTGTTTGGCAACTCCTCCCACCCCCTCCGCTTCTTAAAATATTCAGAGGATATGCAAACATGCGGTAATTAACACCGCTTCCACTGTTTCCATCACACTGTATACACTCTGTTTTCATTATCTACAAATTTCACATTCACAGTGAAGCCAATGGTAGCAGTACGGGTGAGGTGTACAGAAAGAGAGAAATAGCACCAGCTTGACTGGAGAGTTTCTTGCCAGTAAGTAAAATCAGAATTGTGTCCGCGCCCCCCCCCCCAAACACTAGAACTTGAGAGCATCAAATGAAGCTGATGGGCAGTTGATGCAGGATGCACAAAAGGAAACGAACGCTTCTTTACAAAGATAGTGATTAAAATGTGGAATTTGCTGCCAGAGATTGTAGTGATGGTCACAGGTGTAGACAGCTTTAAAAGGAAATCAGATAGATTCATGGAGGATAAGTCTATCAGTGGCTACTAGCCATGAGGACTGAGGGGAACCTCCATATTCAGAGGCATTAAACCTCCCAGAGCCAGGGGGCAACATCAGGGAAAGGTCTTGGCCTCTCTGCCCTGTTGTTGGCCCTCCAGAGGAACTGGTTGGCCACTGTGTGAGACAGGATGCTGGACTAGATGGACCACTGGTCTGATCCAGCAGGGCTCTTCTTATGTTCTCATGAAGGCCTTGGCTTCTCTGCCCTGTTGCTGGACCGTCAGAGGAAGAGGAAGAAGAAGAAGAGAAGAGGAAGAGTCAGAGGAAGAAGAAGAAGAAGAAGAAGAAGAAGAAGAAGAAGAAGAAGAAGAAGAAGAAGAAGAAGAAGAAGAAGAAGAAGAAGAAGAAGAAGAAGAAGAAGAGATTGGATTTATACCCCACCCTTCACTTGGAGTCTCAGAGCGGCTTACAAACTCCTTTCCCTTCCCCTCCCCACAACAGACACCCTGTGAGTTGGGTGGGGCTGAAGGAACTCTGACACAAACTGCTCTTTTTCAAGGACAGCTGTGCCAGAGCTTGTGATTGACCCAAGGTCACATCAGCAGGTGCAAGTGGAGGAGTGGGGAATCAAACCTGGTTCTCCCAGATTAGAGTTCACACACTTAACCACTACTGGTTGGCCACTGTGTGGGACAGGATGCTGGACTAGATGGACCACTGGTCTGATCCAGCAGGGCTCTTCTTATGTTCTCATGAAGGCCTTGGCTTCTCTGCCCTGTTGCTGGACCTCCAGAGGAACTGGTTGGCCACTGTGTGAGACAGGATGCTGGACTAGATAGACCACTGGTCTGATCCAGCAAGGCTCGTCTTATGTTCTCTTGAAGGACTTGACTACTCTGCCCTGTTGCTGGACCTCCAGAGGAACTGGTTGGCCACTGTGTGAGACAGGATGCTGGACTAAATGGACCACTGGTCTGATCCAGCAGGGTGCTTCTTATGTCCTTACCTTACTGTTTGGAGGACCAGAGAGAGAGAGAGAGGGAATGTGCAGAGGGAACTCATGGTGGGAGGTGTGTCATGTCCCACCACCCTGCAAAGGCTGGCTCATAAGGGACATCCTTGAAGGGGTGGACTGGCCCCCCCAGACCTTTGCTTCCTAGTCAGGGTCCCAGCATCTCAGCTGTGAGAAGGACTCCTCTCTAGGCCTCAGTAATGGCAGGCACCATGAGAAGTCAACAGCCACTGATGAAGATGCACAGGGAAGCCAGGGAAGAGGCACCAATCAAAGTGGCTGAATCCTGGGATCCAGCGGAGGCACATCCAATGTCCCGTGCTTCGACTTATCCTCCCCTCCCTCCAGTACAGGAGCTGCAGGAAGAAATGTAATGAGGAATGCAAGCCAAAGATAGTGCCTGCCCGGCAGCAAGGGCCTCCCCTGCTCTCGGCACCACTTCTAAGGAAACGGCTTTTCTTCACCAGCGCCCTAACCTGGATGGCCTGGCCCAGCCTGGTCTCATCTAGCTCTTGGAAGCCAAGCAGAGTCAGCCCTGGTTAGTCCTTGGACGGGAGACCAGCAAGGAAGTCCAGGGATGCTACACGGGGGGCAGGCAATGGCAAGCGGCCTCTGTTTGTCTCTTTGCTCTGAAAATCCTACACGGTAGCCATAAGTCGACTGCAGTTTTATGGCACCTTCCACCACCAGTGCACCAGTGGGATGTGTGTACGTGGCTGCAGAAGCAACTATTCCAGTAGCTGCCTGGACCTGGCAGACGCAACACCTATTCTTCATCAGCTCCTCCTACCTTGCTTCCAAATCTAGCAACAATTCTCCTGCTGCTCAGTCTGGCTGATTTCCCCATGCTGGACAGCTCCTCTGCTTCACCCGTGGACAGGGAATCTGAACATTAGCGCTAGTATCATTGAGAACGGCACAAGATCCTAGAGCCTGCGGGGAACTTGCAGCTGTCTAACAACCGACGTTTGTTCACGTCTGTGTTCAGATTCCTTCCAGTCATATTTCACCTGTGCCCGGTGACATCTGGATGGACTTTTTGTCATCTAAGATCTCAGAATAGTTATCTGCCTTAAGTCCCACCGTGAGAAAGGTGGGATACAAATAGAAGAAGAAGACGACGACGACGAAGAAGAAGAAAGAAGGAGGAGGAGGAGGAGAAAAGATAGCCCTACAACATACCCGAAAGATGGTCGTCCAGCCTCCGCTTGAAAACGTCCAGCGAAGGAGCATCCACCACCTCCCGAGGCACACTGTTCCACTGCTCAACCACTCTTACAGTTAGAAAGTTTCTCCTGATATTTAGCCGGCCGGGTAACGACTCCCTTGTAATTTCCACCCATTAGATCTAGTCTTGCAATCCAGAGCAAGAGAGAATAGATCTGCTCCTTTTCTACATGACAGCCCTTCAAATACTTGAAGACTGCAATCATGTCCCTTCTAAGCCTTCTCTTTTCCAGGCTAAACATACCCAACTCTTTCAGCCTTTCCTCATAAGACTTGGATTCCAACCCTCTCACCATCCTGGTTGCCCTCTTCTTGATACGCTTGAGCTTGTCAACATCCTTCCTAAAATGTGGTGCTCAAAACTGGACACAGTACTCCAGGTGAGGCCTGACCATAGCAGAATAGAGCTCAACTACCACCTCTCGTGATCTGGACACAATGCTTCTGTTAATGCATCCTAAGATTGCATTAGCTTTCTTCACAGCCACATCGAACTGCAGGCTCATGTTTAGCTTGTGATCAACCAGAACACCTAGATCCCTTTCACATGTGCTGCTGTCAAGCCAAGTCCCTCCCATTCTATATCTATGCCTTTGATTTTTTGTACTTAAGTGTAGGACTTTGCTCTTATTTCTATTGAGATTGACTTATCTCTATAGGAGATTGGGTTTATACCCCACCCTTCACTCGGAGTCTCAGAGCAGCTTACAAACTTCTTTCCCTCCCCCTCCCCACAACAGACACCCCGTGAGGTAGGTGTGGCTGAAAGAGTTCTTTCGAGGACTGCCCTTGAGAGAACAGCTCTGAAAGAACTTCTGACTGGCCCAAGGTCACACCAGCAGCTGCATGTGGAAGAGTGGGGAATCATACCCAGTTCTCCCAGATTAGAGTCCATGCTCTTAACCACTACACCAAACAAACAACATTAGACACATGAAGAAAATGAGGGACTAACCTGCATATGCTTTTTGTAAAAGTGCCCAGAAAAATGTGCCTCTTCTAGCACTTTCAGGCTACAGTCCTCTGTCTGTGTGTGTGTATGTGTTTTAAGTGCTGTCAAGTTGCTTCTGAATCACAGCAACTCTGTGAAGTGATGACCTCCAAATCGTCCTATCATTAACAGCCTTGCTCAGGTCTTTGAAGCTGAAGGCTGTGGCTACCTTGACTGAATCAATCCATCTCATCTCAGGTCTTCCTCTTCTCCTGCTGCCTTCCACTTTTCCTAGCCTTATTGCCTTTTCCAGTGACTCTTGTCTTCTCATACCGGTGTCCCCTCTAAGCTGAGTTAGTGTGAGGTAGCTCACAGTTTTTTAGCCTCCAGATCACACATTTTTCTCTTAGCTCAGGAAGGAGGGCTCCAGAACAAACTAATTTATGCAGCAGCCAAATCGTTTGCGCACAACTTTAATGCCAGTAGCTCACAAAGTAGGATTTTTGCTCACAGGATTCCACAGCTTAGAGGGAGCATTGCCCATAACATGATCGAAACAGGATAGCCTCAGTTGAGTCCAGGGAGAGTTTGGGCTTGATTTGATCTATAATTCACTTATTTGTCTTTTGGGCAGTCCAGGGAAACTCTAAAACTCTCCTTCAACACCACATTTCCAATGTAGCAACTTTCCTCCTCTCAGTGTTCTTCGTTGTCCAACTTTCATAGTAATGGCGAATACCATGGCATGAATTATCTTGATCTTGGTCTCCAGCGACACATCCTTACACTTAAGGATCTTTTCCAGCCCCTTCCTGGCTGCCCTTCTCAGTCTCAATCTTCTTCTGATTTCTTCAGTCTCCCTTTGGGTTGATGACTGAGCCAAGGAATCAGCCTTGTCCTATGTACACTTATCTGAATCCATGTACACATAATTAGTCCTATGCATCCTGTATTAATTGGGAATAGGACCCACTGGCGTGATCTGGTCCATGGGGTCGCGAACAGTCGGACTCGACTGTGCGACTGAACAACAACAGGCCCCGCTGAGCTCTCTGGAACCTATTTCTGAGTAAGCAAGAATCCACACATTGACTAGTAACAGAAATAACTCGGGTTCGAAACCATCCATTGAGTGTCAGATCAGAGACTCGGGACATGATCCACTGATTTACTCCCTGTATTTGCATGTGAGAATCTCTGTTTGACTTTTCTTAGAAAGCTTAGAGGCCTACAAAGAGGTTCAAACTTGTTCAAACTTAGATCATTTGGAAACAACATGGATGCTTGCGCATGAACAGTCATTACTTTCCCCTGGGAGAGCCAGTTTGGTGGCATGGTACAGTCCCATCTTGACAGATCTCGGAAGCTAAACAGGGTGGGTAGTTGGATGGGAGACCACCAAGGAAGACTCAACAGAGGAAGGCGATGGCAAACTGGCTCTGCTTCTCATGTGCCTTGAAAGACCCCTTGCTGGGGTTGCCATAAGTCCACTGCAACTTGACAACACATGCATAAGCTCACATGATACAGGGGTGTGGACAGTGTAAATTCAAATTCTGTACTGGACCCTGCTGGGGGAGAATTCATCAAAGAGTCTGGTACAGCATAGGAATTTAAAAAAAAAACCCACCCCAATTCTATTGTATTTACTCACTTAAAAAAAACACCTCTGCAAAGTATTTAGGCTCTATACAAAGGCACTTTATTTTTATTATTGCTATTATTTCTTATCACTATTATTACTAAAGTTCTTCTGCACTGGCCCAGATGCCATGAATAGAAGCTGCATAGGAGCACAGACGCTTCCCTGGTGGATTGTGCTCAGTGCATATATTATTATATGTAATAATATAGATTGTACAATTATACAAAACTACTACTATTGAATGCATCTCTTACGGAGGTAAGAATATGCAACACTGTGAGATTCACTGCACAGACTCAACATTTACTCATGAGGCTCTGAGGAACAGCAAATTAATCTGGCGTCCTGTAGTCGGTTGTAAAGGGAGGGAAGGCGACGTGGTATAGCCCGATTCCGTCAGATCTCGGAAGCTAAGCAGGGCCGGTACTTGGACGGGAGACCACCAAGGAAGACTGTGCAGAGGAAGGCAAGGGCAAACTGCCTCTGCTTCTCACTTGCCCTGAAAGCCCCTTGCTGAGGTTGCCAGATGTTGACTGCAACTTGACAGCACTTCACACACACACACACACAAGTACACACACACACTCAGTTGTAAATTTGTTAATCACAAAGAACACACATGAAGTTCTTCCATGATTATACTGTATATGAATCTATTGCCCTTTGCTTCATGGAAATGTGACAAGGAATTGGAAACCATGCAAAAGAAACAGCTAGCAACTCCCCTCTCCCACAAATTCCAGAGGGGTAGTTCTGTTATATGGTGACCTGGATGGCCCAGGCTAGAGTCACCTCATCAGATCTCTGATGCTAAACAGGGTTAACTCTAGTTAGTATTTGGGTGGGAACTCACAGAGGCAGGCAATGGCAAACCTCCCCTGTTCGTTTCTTGACTTGAAAACTCCATGGGGTCTCTACAAGCTGGCTGCGACTTGACGGCACCTTCCACCAGAATGAATGCAGGCCACTCCACCTACTATGGTTGGTTAGAGTCCATTGGAACAGATCAGGATCTGAAATCATGGTTTGAAATGGGTGGATGAACCACAGTTATTCTTAATGATGGTTTCATGTGATGTGGACATCCAGATTTGATCCTAGACTGTAGCACTTACCTCCTGGCCGTGCATAAACCCCAGCTACAGAGGTGCCCGATCAGCATTTCCTGAGGCAAAACAGAATTTGAGTAACCATCGTCTAGTTGAACCCTGATTTCACCAACTAACCATATTTAAAACAAATCATGGTTTCCTGCATACCTGAGCAAGCCAAATAAATATGCAAAAAACACCTCATCTGTATTTTTCAGGGATTTATTCAGCTGAATACAGATCAGAGACCTGTATTCGGCTACCAAAGTAGCCCTGCCCGAATAAAAGCCAATAAAAGCCTGCGCAGGAAAGGCAGGTTATAAATAAATAAATAGATAGATAGACAGACAGATAGATAGGCATAGATAGACAGACAGACAGACAGACAGACAGACAGACAGATAGGCTTTTATTCAGGCTTCCAGAGTGAAGGGAAAGGGTTTAAACTGCGGCTTAAACTTTAAACTCCCTTCACTTGTCTCTGGAGTGGGGCCACAGCTGCGGCTCGACTCCAGGAGGGGAGGGAAGGGTGTTTAAACTTTAAACGCCTTAGCTCTCCAAGTCAGCTCTGCACGAATCGGCAAGTGAAATTCTCCATTATACTCTAAGGGGACGGTCCCCACAGGCTACACCAGTTTGGTGTAGTGGTTAAGTGCACGGACTCTAATCTGGGAGAACCGGGTTTGATTCCCCATTCCTCCACTTGCAGCTGCTGGATGACCTTGGGCAAGCCATAGTTCTGTCTGAGCTGTTCTCTCAAGGACAGTTCTCGAAAGAGCACTCTAAGCCCCACCTACCTCACAGGTTGTCTGTTGTGGGGAGGGGAAGGGAAAGGAGTTTGTAAGCCACTCTGAGACTCCAAGTGAAGGGTGGGGTATACATCCAACCCCCCCCCCCTCCTTCTATAATGGAGCCAAATATATTCGGGTTTCCCAAATACTAACCTGAATACAATACCAATGCTGGTATTCATGGATAATTGGGAATACTGAATATTTTCAGGTCCCAAACACCTGAATCTGAATAGAATCTTTTTTTTCCTTTCACACCCCTAGCCTGGACACAGCTTTAGAAGCCGAAACCATCGTAGGGGTTCTAAGCTAAGGTCAGTGTGAACCATGATTTGGCATGACACCCTACTGCGACCTTAGCAGTACTCATGCACAGTGGCACAAAATCCTGAGGCCTGAACTTACATACATGGTGCAGGGCATACATGCACATACAGACAAATATGCCCCCGCACATGTGCCTCATTTCAAGAGGCAGACTGTTTGACTTCGGAGTTTTGCCTCATGACTCCCTCCCCCCTGTTCTGAAGGCAATTAACAGAGCCTTTTTGAAGGAGCCAATGTTTTGCAACAGGCAACTGACCCGTAACAACTCAACGGTGCTCTCCGGGGGCCTTCACAAAACAACTGCGGTTCCCAACTGGTTCTGACAGGAAGCCTGATGACGCCACACCCTGTCCTTTTCGGTTTTTATTCTCTTTTGTTTCCAATTTGCTTCGTGCCAAGTCTTAAAAGAGCCAGAAGTTGCTTGTGACCACTTTTATATATTATCTCTGAGGCTGAAAAGCCAAAAAGAAAAGAGAGAAAGAAGAAAAAGAAGGGGGGGGGAGGCCAGAGAGGAGGGAGGGAGAGAGAGAGCTCGCCAGCCAGCAATTCAGCAAATGACGTTTCCATGGGGAAAGTGCTGAGACAGCATAAAAGGAGCAGATAAAAGTGGCAGTTAACCCAGCGGTAGCCTTATTGCCGCATACATTCACAGGCACTGACACTTGAGCAGTGCTAGGAAAGCCGGGAGGGGAGGCATTTGGCCATCTGTTGCTAGGGGTGACATCACCCCCTTGGTCACTCAGGCCTTTCTCCCCAGGATGGTGTTTGCCTCATTAATCAGTGCCGCCACTGTGAGAGTCCATTCGGGGAGGGTTCCCCTGCCAGGACTTGACAGCCAAGGTTCAGCGGGGACCAACCCCCGAGGAGGTCTGGCTGCAGTTCCTAAAAAGAGATTTGGGAACTACTTCCAGATCTCCTTGGATAGAGGGCTGGCTGTTTTACGTTTCTGGATCTACGTTTCTAAAATCCGCTAACATTTTACAAGAACCAAAAGGAGGTAGCGCTTGGCGGCGGCCCTTGATTTTAGGGTGTATTCTGATGAGAAATCAAAGCTGGTTTCGCGCCTGCTTAACTAAGGAGACTCCAACCGAGGAACTGTGGGAGCTGTAGTTTTATGACAGACGGGGTCATGTAAATATAGGACACTGAGTCGCAATGAAAAAAGAAAACCCAGAACTTGGCTGGTCTGTTAGGAAGCCAAAATAAACAGGAGACTTGTGGCACCTGAAGGACTAACAAAACATTATTCCAGAGCAAACTTCTGTTGGAATCTGAAGAAGAGGGGCTCTAAGCCTGTAGAAGCTCCTGCTGGAATAAAAAGTTCTTAAGGCCTTCAGCTTGCCAGACCTGAGCAAGGCTGTTAATGACAGGATGCTTTGGAGGTCATTAATTCATAGGGTCACCATAAGTCGGAAGCGCCTTGGTGGCACTTAACACACATGCACAGATGACGCTGCCTTATACTGATGGACCCTTGGTCCATCAAGGTCAGCATTGCCTGCTCTGATTGGCAGCAGTTTTCCAGGGTCTCAGGTGCAGCCTTTCACATCACCTACCACCTGATCTTTTTTAACTGGGAATGGAAACTGGGACCTTCTGCCTGCCAAGCGGATGCTCTGCCAATGAGCCAATGTCCCTCCATAGCCGTTAAGGTGCCGCAAAGCTCCTGTTATTTTTGCCCAGACTGTAGACCAGGGCTGCCAGACCTTCTTGTTTGGTGTAGTGGTTAAGTGTGTGGACTCTAATCTGGGAGAACCGGGTTTGATTCCCCACTCCTCCACTTGCACCTGCTGGATGACCTTGAGCAAGTCATAGTTCTGGCACAGCTGTTCTTGAAAAAGAGCAGCTTCTGTCAGAGCTCTCTCAGCCCCACCTCCCTCACAGGATGTCTGTTGTGGGGAGCAGTGTTCCCTCTAAGCTGAGTTAGTGTGAGCTAGCTCACCGTTTTTTAGCATCCGGCTCACACGTTTTTGTCTTAGCTCAGGAAGGAGGGCTCCAGAGCAAATTAATTTATGCAATAGCCAAATTGCTCGCTCTCCACTTTAATGCCAGTAGCTCACAAAGTAGAGTTTTTGCCCACTGTTTCAGTGGTGGTGGGAGAAAGTAAAACAAAACAAAAAACCAAAACAGCAATGTTGGCTGTGTTGCTCTGTCACTTCCGACAAAAACCCAGATGTGATGTAGGGTTGCTCTATGAATTGCCAGACCAGTGATTTCTAGAGCTACCCTCTCTCACTTCCGGGTTTCCCCAAGAAGTGTCGTAGTGACATAACTGATGTCGTATGCCCCAACTGTCTCCGGCCCCAACCCGCCCACTGCTCGCCGACACTGGCCTGCATCTCAGAGAAGGCCTGCCTTCTTACCCAGCAGGGGAGGAAGGGGCAGAATGAGGGAGGTCCAAGGGAGCAACAATCAGTGACTGTGCCATGCATCAGCATAGCCTCTGCCCATACATTACCCACACAATACGAGAGTTCAAAGCATGTTCACACCGCCGGGAACCTCTCAGTGCACCTCTTTAACAACCAAAAGCTGAGAATCCAGTCCTGCACTGACCATCAAATTCTAAGTGAAGCTCCATGTGCAAGGAGTGAGTCATGGACTATGAACAGATTCTCCCCCCCCCTCCCCAAATGTTGTTCTACTCAGACCTCCTGATATTCTCAGCACAGCCTACAGCTTTATCTGCTAGCTGGGAAGCTGGAACAAATGGCAAGAGCACTTTGGCACACTGAAGGCATTAAACTTTCAGGGAGATGAAATGAAACATGACAAATTACTTAGCGAGTCCACAAAACTGTACAGACCAGAACACACTGGGGCCCTATTATTCATTCCTCTCCAGTTTAAAAGAGATGGAAAGAGCGCATGTGTGTGTGTGTGTGAGAGAGAGAGAGAGAGAGAGAGAGAGAGAGAGAGAGAGAACACAGAACCCAGCTTTCATTCGGCAACTGCAGGTGTGTTTTTTTGTAAAGCTTTACTGCCTATATCATCAGATTTTTTTAATCACTAGGAATACTTGTAATGAAAGGCATGCATCTGTGCTTCTGATTAGGGCTACATTCACGCTGCGGACTCAGCTCCACGTATCTTCAAAATCCACATTAAAAGAACCCCCAATCTCTTATTTTTAATTTATCAGATTTCTTAGGATGGAAATTACAAGAGACGCATGGCTGCTGCTGATAGCGGCGGCGGCACGCCTCTTTCTTCTCCGCTCTCCCGCTAATGTGCTTTAACAGTCAGTAAGTAAAATATATGGTGTGCCTTCAATGAACTTCAAATATAGAGGGCCCTATGAGTGGCAGCCCTGACCTGGATATCCCAAGTTAGCCTGATTGTGTCAGAACGCAGATGCTGAGCAGGGTTGGCCTTGGTTAGTACAAAGGTGGGAGACTGTCAAGGAATAGACAGGTTGCTTACCTGTAACTGGTGATCTTCGAGTGGTCATCTGTGCATTCACACCCTTGGGAATACTCTGCGCCTGCGCTGACCTTCTCGGTACCGATAGCTAGCAAAAGGGATTTTCGCGCCTCTCCCAGGTCACGCGCCGGCTCCACTGCGCATGACCAAGGAGGGGCACGCAGATCCCGCCAGTTCCTTCTGACCGCCGCCCAACAGCCTTCAAAGAAACAAGATGAAGGGCCGAGAGCAGAGGGGAAGGAGGGCGGGTGGTGTGAATGCACAGATGACCACTCGAAGATCACCAGTTACAGGTAAGCAACCTGTCTATCTTCTTCGTGGTCTCTGTGCATCACACCCTTGGGAGAATAGCAAGCAATAACTCTTACCTGGAGGAGGGGCCGAGGCCCTACACCTGCGCCGTCTGCAAAATAGACCGACCCAACGCCACACGACGAGTAGACCGGACATCAAGGGCATAATGCTTCACGAAGGTGAGCGGAGTAGCCCAAGTCGCAGCGTTGCAGATGTCCTCCAATGGCATCCCTCTCAGGAAAGCTGTGGAAGCCGCCACCGCCCTTGTAGAGTGGGCGCGAAGTTGACCTGGAAGAGGTCTCTTAGCCAAAGCGTAACATAGCTTGATTACTTCCACAATCCACCTGGACAGCGTCTGGGAAGAGATCTTCTTCCCTAGGGAGGGCATACTGTGAGCAACAAACAAGGCTGGAGACTGACGAAAAGACTTGGTCCTGCCCAAATAGAACAGCAACGCCCTCTTAACATCCAGAGAGTGCAATTTCCGTTCCTCTTCATTGGCAGGAGACGGGAAAAATGACGGCAAAACTATATCTGAACGTAGATGAAACTCCGAAACGACTTTCGGTAAGAAGGAGATGTCCAAAGACAACGACACCCCATGAGGGGAAAAAATCAAGTATGGTGGATCACACCTTAAAGCAGACAACTCACTGACTCGACGAGCAGAAGTAATGGCCACCAGAAACGCAGTCTTGAGCGATAACAACTTTAGAGAGCAAGTGGCCAGTGGTTCGAAGGGTTTTCCCATCAAAAACCGCAAAACTAAAGCCAAATCCCAGGCCGGAGTCGGAGAACGACGGGGAGGGTACAGGCGAATAAGACCTTTACAAAACTGTTTCGTCTGAGGATGCGAGAAAACTGAAAACCCATCAATAGATGGATGAAAAGCTGACACCGCAGCTAAATACACCTTAACTGAAGAAAAACTGAGTCCCAAGTCCATTCTGGACAAAATAAACGCAAAAATAGACCTCAAATCCACTGGCGGAGGAGGTAAATTGGAAGAACTCAAGTACTGTAGGAATAAATCCCACTTCTTTGCGTAAGACGTCCTAGTAGACAGTTTACGACAATTCAACAGTTTACGGCCAGCAGTTCCAGATAGTTGATATGATGACTCTTCCAAAGGGGTTGCCATGGAGCACCCACACAAGTGTCGTCTGTATGAGCACCCCAACCCCACAGGGAGGCATCTGTGGTGATGGACATTACGGGAACTATCGGTTGGAACGGTGCACCCGCCAACAGATTGGTGTCCACGAGCCACCACTGCAGGGAGACGAGGACCTGCGGAGGCACTACCAGTTGAAGGCTCGGAGGATGGATGGAAGGGCGAAATTTCTTTAGAAACCACAGCTGCAACGGGCGCATGCGAAGGCGTGCATATTCGATCACGGAAGTGGTGGCTGCCATGAGACCCAAGATCCGCTGAATGTGGACCGCTGATGTCACGTTGGACTGGAACAAACGTTGAATTTCCAGACGAATGGTATCTGCCCGTTGGCGAGGAAGGTACGCCCGAGTGGCTAGGGAGTCTATGACAGCTCCTATGAACTGCACGCGAGTTGCAGGTTGCAGCATGGATTTCTGTAAATTCACCAGAATTCCAAGGGAGGAGAGGACCGACAAAGTAATGGTGATGTGTTGAAGGAGACATTCCTTCGAATCTGCCACCATTAACCAGTCGTCTATGTATGGAAAAATCTGGATGCCCTGAAGACGAAGGTGGGCGACGATCACCACCATTACCTTCGTAAAGACCCTGGGGGCGGTAGAAAGCCCGAAGGGGAGGGCTTTGAATTGATAATGGTCCTCTCCGACAGTGAATCTGAGGAATTTTCTGTGACGAGGGTGGATGGAGACGTGAAAATAAGCGTCTTTGAGATCTAAAGTGACCATCCAGGTCCCTGGAGACAGGAGTGGTAAGATGCTTTGCAAAGTGGTCATACGAAACTTTTTGTAAATGATGAATCGATTGAGAAATCTTAGATCCATAATTGGACGAAGTCCTCCGTCCTTCTTGGGGACCGTGAAATATCTGGAATAAATCCCCTGGCAACGATCCGCCATCGGGACTGTCTCTATGGCGTTTTTCAGTGTCAGGGATTGTACTTCTTGAAGCAGGACGGGTGACGTCGGGGTTCCAATGAAATGGGAAAATTTGGGGACCTGAGAAAACTCTATGAGATAGCCATCTCTTATTATAGAATGAACCCATTTGTCTGTAGAAATGTCCAGCCATGCGTGAAGAAAAGGAGCGAGGCGAGTATGAGCGAGACGGTTGAAGTCAAAGCCCCTGCTTGGGATTTTTAGGAAACTTCGACTTATAGGCACCAGACGATTGTCCTTTGTTCTTAGGGGGGAAAGACCTTGACTGAGAAGAGGGAGGTCTTTGCCATTGATCCGTAGGTGATTTACTGTACGGTTGTCTAGTAGGCCAAGGTTGTCTAGGCCACTGCTTAGTTTTAGAGTACTTAGGTGGGGGAGATATTCCCAAACTCTTGGACGTCTTGATACTCTTGTCCATTTCTTGTAATACCGTATCAGTGGTGGAGCTAAACAATCCAGAACCTTCAAAGGGAAGGTCTTCCACCGATGATCTGGTATCATATGGCAATGAAGAAGAGCGGAGCCAGGCATGTCTGCGTAGTGCTACGGAAGTTGCCAGAGTCTTGCTCGCTGATTCCAGGGAATGTTTGGCAGCACTAATTTGATGCCTAGCCAGTACCATCCCTTCATTCTGAATCCTTTTAATCTGTGGCTGACATTCTTTAGGCACGTGCGGAAGGAAATCATTCAAACGTTTCCATAAATTGAACTGATAGCGGCCCATGCAGGCTGCATAATTAGCCGTTTTAACGCCCATTGCGCCGACAGTGTAGAATTTTCTACCAACCGAATCTAATTTCTTCCCTTCCTTATCTGAAGGCGTGGAGTGACTCGATTTCCCTTTCGTGGACGATGAGACGACCAGAGAATTGGGTTTAGGATGTGTGTACAGAAACTCAGCCCCTGATTCCTGGATTTTGTACATGTGATCCAAACGTTTATTGGATACATTAATGGAGGCTGGGTGAGTCCAAAAGTCTTTGGTAGTTTGTAAGAGGACTTTTGTCATCGGCAGAGCCACAGAAGGCGAAGTGTTGGAATGCATGATGTCAAAAACATTGTCATCCACAAAACTGGCAACGAGAGTGGGAGTCATAGATAGGTCTAACGCCATACGTTGCACAAAGTCTCCATATGACTTAACATCCTCCGATGGAGAGATAGGCAAGTCTGCTTCCACATCTTGTGGGGTGAGCTGTATATTTACGTCCTCTACATGTTCAGAGG
This sequence comes from Gekko japonicus, assembly GCF_001447785.1. Classification (NCBI taxonomy): domain Eukaryota; kingdom Metazoa; phylum Chordata; class Lepidosauria; order Squamata; family Gekkonidae; genus Gekko; species Gekko japonicus. The sequence continues at coordinate 119,645 of NW_015169190.1, read as the reverse complement.
AGTCGTCTGAATCGGAGGATACATTGGATGGTTCCGATGACCCGGGTAATTCCGGTTGTGACGGTGCCGGTGTGTTGACCGGGGGCGCAATCGGACCCGGTGGAAGTGTCGGTATCGACTGTTTCGATATCGAGGATCGATCCCGACAGTGCGAAATGCGGGATGACACCGATTGACGATCCCAGTCTGGTGGGGGCGGTGGAGGGAATGCCCAGGGGTATGGGTATCGGTTCCCATATAAGTAGTGCCATTGTCTCTCATCCCAGGCTAAGGGAGGGGACGCCGGTCGGTGTCGATCATCGACTCCACGTTCCGGAGAAGCATGAGAGGATTGACGACTCGACATATCAGATTGCGACTGAACTGTCTGCTGAGTAAGGTCGATGTCGAGATCTGAACCGATCGGGTGGTGAGGTTCTTGCGTGAGATCTCGGGCTTGACTAGTTGAAACCTTATGGACTTTTGACTTGTCCGTTTTAGGTTTCTTCGACTGCTGTGAGTCTTTGCCCTGCTTCCGGATCTTGGAAGGTACGGCATCAGATATCCCCTGCTTCCGGATCTTGGAAGGTACGGGGTGGTCTTTTATCGGCGTCGAACGTTTCGGTGCCGAAGCATCGATTGCGACCGTCGACGTCGATGTTCCCGGAACGGGAGGACAAGTGTCCTCAGCCAGGGTCGACATTGAGGCGTGTCCGGACGTGTCCAATGGAGAGGAGGACTGAGGGGATAGTGCCTTCTCCATCAAAGCCAAATGCAGACGAGCTGCCCTGTTTTTTCTCGTCTGGTTCGAAAACTTCCGGCAATGTCCGCACTTGGACACACAGTGCGACTCCCCTAGACAGACGAGGCAAAGTGAGTGCCCGTCGGTGGGGGATATTTTAAGGCCGCAAGTCTTGCACCGTTTGAAACAACCCCACCGCGGGGCCATAGGCCAGCGGAGGGGAAACGAGAAAAACACAAAACAACACCCGGAGAAAAATGCTAACTACAAAAATAAAGAAAAAGAAAGTAACTAAACGCAGGTTTAGCAAAAATTTGTACTTAACAGACCGAAGCAGAAGGCGTCCTACCAGCGCGGCGGTCAGAAGAGAACTGGCGGGATCTGCGTGCCCCTCCTTGGTCATGCGCAGTGGAGCCGGTGCGTGACCTGGGAGAGGCGCGAAAATCCCTTTTGCTAGCTATCGGTACCGAGAAGGTCAGCGCAGGCGCAGAGTATTCCCAAGGGTGTGATGCACAGAGACCACGAAGAAGATCCCAAGGTTCGTATACAGAAGCAGGCAAGGGCAAACCACTACTGAACATCCCTTGCCTTGAAAACCCTACAGCAGGCAGGGGTCATTTCGTAGAAAAAGAGGTGCAGGAGCTCAACAGCATAACTCATTAGCATAATTCATTTGCATATGCCACACCCCCTGACATCACCAGAAGTGTATCAGAAGGCAACACCCACCGCTCAGACTCCACTGGACTGTTTTGGATTGCTAGCTATTGGGGGGGGGACATGCAGATCTGTCCTCGCAGTGGAGGGAGAGCTGGTACCTGAATAAAACTTGGTCTTAAAGGTGCCACTGGTCTGTTTTGGACCAGGGGGGCTCTGCAATTTACCTAGCTGCGTCTTGCTCTGACTGAGGGCTGCTGGGAGCAGGGGGCGGGGCTTGTTGCATGTGCCCACCCCCTGGGCTCTTTACTGCCGGAGCTCCGCTCCTGTGCGCTCCTGCAGGAAATGACCCCTGGTGCATAATTTTCCAGTTAAATTTATATATCTAATCATCAGGGTGTGCAATCTGTTCTCAGCTACAAGCTAAAACAACCTATAAGGGCATTAACCTTCAAGGGTTACACTTCCGTCTGCAACATGCATTCAGCAAAGCTGTCCTCCCTTCCACAGAATGTTCACTGGATATTAGGTTATGATTAACAGAATCAGCCCCTAAAGGGTAATTGTTATGTACTATCTGTATAACATGAATCACCTAATCCACCTCCTATGTTAAGCTTCGAGCCGGCCAAGGCTCCGACAGTGCTAACAATCTATTGATCGCTTCAAAACAGCGACCAATCACAGAAGAGCTGTTCCCTGAGCGAGAAGGACACTGATTCGCCTTTATCTATGCAATCTGATTGGTTGTTATGTAAATAGTAGGAGTGGCTATATTAGCCCGGTATGTTTAAAAGGAGCCCAGCTCCAATGTTATGTTGTTCTGATTCCTTAATGCGTTTGTGTGCTTGTTCGAATAA